>NC_092175.1:47012672-47072672 GCF_045791955.1 Oncorhynchus clarkii lewisi | reverse complement strand
TCCATGTTAAATTCATTATGGGGTATGTAATCCATGTTAAATTCATTATGGGGTATGTAATCCATGTTAAATTCAGGCTGTAACACAACAACATGTGGAAGGGTGTGAATACTTTGTGAAGGGAGTGTACATCACGTACTCAACACACAATGTCTTGTGAAGAAGATGTGTATTCTCCCTCTCTCTAGGTGTATAATGTCAATGGGACCGAGCTTCCTGTTCACATCAACATAGACATGACCAGAGTGATGGGAGTCTTCCTAGCACAGCTACGGTCAGTACTGGCGTGTTGATTTGATCCCTGTTTTTCCAGTCTTCATTGGGAGACGGACGTTGGAGGTCAGTGGAGATGACGCATCCATACAGTTTCCATCCACTGACAAAACGTTCAGATGGACCTAAATGAATCCGTTCCAACTTGGTGTCCATTGTCCACTTATCAGTTTGGCCAAACTACCCCCCCCCCCCCCCCCCCCCCCCCCCCCCCCCCCCCTCTATCTCTCCCTCAGGCTGATGCTGGGTGTCCAGTCGTCAACCCCTCCCCCTGGCTTCCTGGTTGGCCCGTGTGGCCCAGCGGGATTGGCTGACTGGGAGTTGGATCGCCTCCTGTGGAGTCGCAGTGTAGAGAACGTTGCCACGGCAACGACAACTATCACCTCATTGGCCCAGCTGCTGGACCAGATAGGAAACATCGTCATCAACGACAACATCGCAGAACAGGTGTGTGTGAGTGTGAGAAATAGTAGTCTTGTCTTGCTATCGTCATGGTCTCTAACTGGTGATTGGCTGTTGTTCCTGTCCGTCAGGTGTCAGCAGCAGTTGCCTCTCTCCAGTTGGCTGCGGGTCAGTTGGAGGCGGGGAACCTGGGCCTGGCCCTGCAGTACAGTAAGGAAGCTATCCTCCATTCAGAACGAGCCTTCTTCGACCCCTCCCTCCTCCACCTCCTCTATTTCCCTGACGATCAGAAGTTTGCCATCTACATCCCTCTCTTCCTGCCCATGTGTGTCCCCATCCTGCTCTCACTGCTCAAGATGGCCGCCGAGGCACGCCAGAGGCGACGGGAGAGACAGGACAAGAAGGAGTGAGATGGAAGTTATTAAGATGGAGAGATCAACCGATGAACGGGCACACGCACAGTTGGTTCACTGATCAACAAAGTGTTTAAAGGAAACTGTCTGGACTCAGAAATGATGTTAAGACCATTAGAAATACATGGGGCCGTATTGATCAAACTTCTCACAATAGGAGTGTTTATTTAGGATCAGTTTTGCCTTTCAGAACACAATGAATAAGATTACATGGACAGGGGGGGACCTGATCCAAGATCAACACTCCTCTGATTATATAGACAGGGGGGACCTGATCCTAGATCAACACTCCTCTGATTATATAGACAGGGGGACCTGATCCTAGATCAACACTCCTCTGATTACATGGACAGGGGACCTGATCCAAGATCAACACTCCTCTGATTATATAGACAGGGGGACCTGATCCTAGATCAACACTCCTCTGATTATATAGACAGGGGGACCTGATCCTAGATCAACACTCCTCTGATTATATAGACAGGGGGACCTGATCCTAGATCAACACTCCTCTGATTACATGGACAGGGGGACCTGATCCTAGATCAACACTGATTATATGGACAGGGGGGGTGGACCTGATCCTAGATCAACACTCCTGATTACATGGACAGGGGGACCTGATCCAAGATCAATCCTCCTCTGATTATATAGACAGGGGGACCTGATCCTAGATCAACACTCCTCTGATTATATGGACAGGGGGGACCTGATCCTAGATCAACACTCCTCTGATTATATAGACAGGGGGACCTGATCCTAGATCAACACTCCTCTGATTACATGGACAGGGGGACCTGATCTTAGATCAACACTCCTCTGATTACATGGACAGGGGGACCTGATCTTAGATCAACACTCCTCTGATTACATGGACAGGGGGACCTGATCCAAGATCAACACTCCTCTGATTATATGGACAGGGGGACCTGATCCAAGATCAATACTCCTCTGATTATATAGACAGGGGGGACCTGATCCTAGATCAACAATCCTCCTCTGATTATATAGACAGGGGGACCTGATCCTAGATCAACACTCCTCTGATTACATGGACAGGGGGACCTGATCCTAGATCAACACTGATTATATGGACAGGGGGGGTGGACCTGATCCTAGATCAACACTCCTACTCTGAGCAGTGGTTGGAACCAAAATTATTTTCCAATCGTTCCGTTCCGAGCAGAACCCTGTTCTATATGTTCCATTCCGGTGTTCCGAGCAGAACCCTGTTCTATATGTTCCATTCCGGTGTTCCGAGCAGAACCCTGTTCTATATGTTCCATTCCGGTGTTCCGAGCAGAAGAACGTTACTGTTTTTATATAGTGGCTTTTCGTTGCTTTAAAAAAACAGTGAAATCAATATCGTTTTAACATTTAGAGTTAAATAAATGTATTCCCCCAATTAGCACCAATGTGTTTAGGCTATTACTAGCATTATAACGTCACCTAATTACAGAATTATATACTAGACATAAGGGATATTTTTGGGAAAAAAAGTTATTAACCGGTAATCAAGATTTGAAAATAACGGTTCTGTTCCCGGAACACTAGAGATCCCTTTCGTTCCCGGTTCTGATTTCGTTCCTGGGAAAATGTTGTTTTTCAGTTCTGTTCCCAGAACCGGTTCCAACCTCTGACTGAGATACTTGATACATATGCGGCCCCTCTGAACCAGGCGTTTGCTGTAGTCTGAAACCACTGGTGGCAGGGGGTTGATGCCATCACCGTGGCGATGTTGAAATGTTTTTAGTTGTCTTTTATTTGTCTGATCTGGAAGCAACAGGTCTGTCTTTCACTGTAGCAACAAGGTTTAGATTGTTTTATTTATGTTGGGAATGATGCTTTACTTACGCTCTGTCGATTATTGTACGAGAGGGACTCGTACGATCAACTGGGAATTCATTGATTTGGGGAAGGACTTTGTCTATCTTTTTGTTTGTTTTATGCTTTATGTTTATGACAATAAAAAAAAATCTAAGGCCGGTCTTATGTTTGATAAATATACTGAGCAAAGATATAAATGCTACAATTTAAATGAGTTTTCTGAGTTACAGTTTTAATAAATATATTTGGCCCTAATCTATGGATTTCACATGACTGGGCAGGGGCGCAGCCATGGGTGGGCTTTGGAGGGCATAGGCCCACCCAATGGGGAGCCAGGCTCAGCCAATCAGAGTGAGTTCTTTCCCACAAAAGGACTTAATTACAGACAGAAATACTTGTGTTTCACCAACTGTCCGTCTGGGTGGCTGGTATCAGACGATTCCAAAAAGTGAAGGAGACGGATTTGGAGGTCCTGGGCTGGTTGCACGTAGTCTGTGGGCTTGTGAGCCCGGCTGGACGTTCTGGCAAATGCTCTAGAACGACATTGGAGGCGGCTTATGGTAGAGAAATGAACATGAAATTATTTGGCAACAGCTCTGGTGGACATTCCTGCAGTCAGCGTGCCAATTGCACCCTCCCTCAAAACTTGAGACATTCGTGGCATTGTGTTGTGTAACAAAACTACACAATTTCGAGTGGCATTTTATTGTTCCCAGCACAAGGTGCACCTGTGTAATGGTCATGCTGTTTAAATCAGCTTCTTGATATAAAATTTGAGAGAAATAAGCTTTCTGTGCATATGGGACATTTCTGGGATCTTTTATTTCCAGCTCATGAAATATGAGACCAACACTTTACATGATGCTTTCATGTTTTTGTTCCGTGTAGTAACTGCAAACATCAATTGTACTT
This sequence comes from Oncorhynchus clarkii lewisi, assembly GCF_045791955.1. NCBI lineage: Eukaryota > Metazoa > Chordata > Actinopteri > Salmoniformes > Salmonidae > Oncorhynchus > Oncorhynchus clarkii. Next base: position 47,068,845 of record NC_092175.1, on the reverse strand, counting down.
ATTCTAGGAACATTACTGCATTCTGGTATTGGTCTGTGCAGGTCCCGAACGAACAGGTCATCACTTGTTACCACCGTGACTATAAGGCCCTTCTACCCGACCAATCAGGGGAGGGAATGTGATGATGCGTGTTCCGGTTCATCTCGAGTTAGTGTTTGACGACCAAATAACTAAATACAGTCTGGAACAAGAATTGGCGACGACACTAAAATTACACTGAGAAAGGGCAACTAGTAGTTCTCTGTTACTACTCACATATAAAAGGAGTTCGCTAACTAGCATTAGAGGAGTTATTCTTATTTGATAGAGAAAAGTTGTTAGCCTTTCTAATAGTAACGTTAATATATTATTGACCTGCAACAGATGCACAGCCTTTGGTAGGAAAACAACTCCGTTGGGAGCAGTTACCATCGGTCCCGTTTAAGATGAGGGAAGATAATTACATTTTTTGAGCATGACCTTATTTCTACTGCAGCCTATTGGATGTCTGTCATTCATATTCTAGTCACCCAGCTCAATGTAACGTCGATAGGTTTAGGCAACTACATGATACAATTTTCTATACCCATCATGAGATTGCTACAACCTAGCCTATGAATGGAAGTTTATAATGTAGGTGCACACAAGTCGAGAGCAATGAGTAATCAAGGATGACAGACATTGATACATTCAAAACCACCTTGAACGCTCATACCTGCATCTAGCTGATCTAGGGTGTAATCAGTAATCCAACAGTTGCAAACGAGTCTATTAGACAAAGTCAGGAATGCTTTTTGCTTCAGTTTATGAAACTTTTTCAACCTAAATCGGCAGAAGGAATTCACGGCTGGTCACACGCGAACACAGTTCACGTTCATAGAAACCACGCAGGATTCTTTTGAGCGTTGGATAATGCCTTCTCATCCTGTCACCTGTGGACTTAAGTGCACAACACATCAGCGATCTGACACCAGATGAAAAAACCTCTAAGTGAAACCTTCATATTGTTTCCCAGCAAGAAAGCGAAAGAAATGTCACTCAAACAGAAGGTTGAACTAACAGAGTCAATGACAACAACCCAAACAGGTAGGTTTTTAGGAGAGGTTCAAAGACATTCATGGGGGTTCCACGGAAAGTTCCATAGCAACAACTGGGACTTAAGGCGACCACCCACCACAAAGAAGCAAACAAAAAAACTCACACCAAACTTAAACAGGTAGCAAACCAAAATGTTTAGCAAAACGAAAAAACACTGAAGATCAGACAAAGGAAAGTTTCTCTAGAACTCAATTAGGGAGCGCCAATTAAAGGTGTTGACTCTCCACGTCTCAAGACAAGTGGAGCACTGGGCCAGACACTCTTAAATAGTACCTGGGCGAGAACAGGTGAAAAACCTTCTGACTAACGAGATGGACAAGCCAGCACAGGTGTAACACATACTGACTAACGAGATGGACAAGCCAGCACAGGTGTAACACATACCGACTAACGAGATGGACAAGCCAGCACAGGTGTAACACATACCGACTAACGAGATGGACAAGCCAGAACAGGTGAAAAACCTTCTGACTAACGAGATGGACAAGCCAGCACAGGTGTAACACATACTGACTAACGAGATGGACAAGCCAGCACAGGTGTAACACATACCGACTAACGAGATGGACAAGCCAGCACAGGTGTAACACATACCGACTAACGAGATGGACAAGCCAGCACAGGTGTAACACATACTGACTAACGAGGTGATGCCAATCGGTGCGCCCTACATGCCTACTTGCTAAAAGTCCAACCTCAAAATGTAAATGGGAAAACAAAAACCTGTAACACCTTCCCCCTTAAGAAAACAAATATATCCTATCTTTTTGTTGGACAAGTTTGCTCACTACCAACAGAAAACAACTTCCATTACACAACATAATCAACCTCAATGCGTCGCCTTCTCCAGTGTAAACATAGCATTTACTGGCTGTCAACAATGAAACATAAGACAAAACACACTTTTTGTCTTTCAATTTTTTGTTATACAGTTGCCTAAAAGTTTTGAGAAACACAGATCCTGTGAGCAACAAAAGAAGAAGAGAACCTGTTGTCATGTCAACATGTTGAAACCATACTTCATCCACTACAATCGGGCGGAGAAGTTGGTAGAAACGGGTAAACCATGTGCTGACTATGGCCACTGCTGTCACAGTTGACTAAGATCGAGGAAAGACCAATACACACTGTGCCAGTTGGACGGTTAAGTAACTCTTAACTCTAGTCTTTTTGGCACACTTGTCAACGGAGGAAAGGGGCGACATTGTTACACTGCTTTTGGAATATCAGGGTTTGTTCTCGGATGTGCCAGCTCGGGCAAATGTACTGGAGCATGACATTGACGTTGGGGACTGGGCCCCGATCCAACATCATGCCTATCTAGTGTAAGGAAGTGCTATTTCTTATGCAGGTGACCAGCCTACTGCTATTACATTGCTATAACTGAGACAACGTATTTTCACAGTAAAACATGTTAGGTCCCATACAGGATAGCTCCCACACCCACACACACAGCACACACACATTACACACACTAACTGCCGAGGACACACAGATAAGACATACACCCACACATTGGGAGGAAGAGACAGCCTTGACTTGCAGAAACCAGCGCACACACCTAATCTCCTTTTTTAGCTGAACATTGTGTGACAAAGAACAAGACTCAGAGGGATGACGGACGGCCCAACAGGGCCAATCCAAGAAGACTACACCTCAGCCTGAACCAACCCGAAGACCCGATCTTCTAGAATCAACCTACTTTCTGTTCTGTATATGAGACATGTGCACTCTGTTATCTGGGCTCTTTTCTGCTGGTTCCTTAAGAACCGAATGAAATGGGCCCGTATACGTTGTACCAGATATCTTTACTCATAATTAAACTGTCACTTGTCATACAATAGACCACCTTGTCTGAATCGATCCTTGACCGGCTCACCCTCCTACATATCCCATTATCAACAGAAACTTGGTAGCAGAGGATGGTTTACTAACGACCCAGTCCAGAGTGGTTGATGTGGGTGTGAGGGGGCGAGTTGGTGAAAGGACGGTTCCCGGAGGACAGGTGAAAACCATTCGGGGGTGGACAACAATTCTGCTCAACTCGGGAAACTGATCTCTGGTCGACCACAAAATAAGGTAAGCAAAACCTGTTTTATCAAACTTTGCATATTGTCGAATAGTCATACCAAATTACGATCAGTAGTACCGAGTGTGGGTAAGAATTTTTGTGTAAATTTTACATAAATAATGGACTTGAAATTGACAGTGAAGTAAACATATGTGGTAATTAGAATATCCCGATAGTCCGGCATGAGAACGGTCCGGTGGCAGACACCGGTAAGGGATGAGTAGTAGTTAGAATATTCCGATAGTCCGGCATGAGAACGGTCCGGTGGCAGACACCGGTAAGGGATATGTAGTAGTAGACCTAATATTAATAGAATATTCTGATAGTCCGGCTGTGAACGGTCTGGTGGCAGACACCAGTAAGGAATAAAATATAGTCTAGGATAGATTTTCACCGATAGTCCGGCTAGTGACCGGTCCAGCTGTGTCTGGTAAGGTGGTCTATTATTGAGTATTGATGTGATCAGGATTATATTCTTTGTATAAGTGATATTCGTTCGGGCGTCTGAAAAAGGGCGTGATCAGTTTTATCATTAACATCTGAGTGTGATTCGATCATCCATCTGCAAAAGATAAATTCAATTAGTGTTTTAGAGAAAACCAATAGCCGGTAGTGTCCGGTGAGGTAAAATCCAATAGCCGGTAGTGTCCGGTGAGGTGTCTACAATAGATTAATTGTTAGTTGGACTGAAAAGTCCGCTTTGTGTTGTGGCCAGAATGAATGTGATAAATGTACTAATGTGTGATGTCATAGAATAAGATGTTCTAATTGATCAATTTTGTTTAAGACTATGTCCATGTAAGAATATTTGTGTGTTGACTATAGACTAAATGTAAACGCCGTTTCACAAGTCCCTGATATCATTACCAATATTTAAAATTATTGTGGAAAAAGTATTTCCTAAATTCTAAAAAAAAATATATATATATATTATATGAGGTTTGAACTATACTAATATTGTAGAATTACATAATCAACATCTGAACATACTTACGTTAAACATTAATTGAGCCACTGAATAATAGATAAGATATACACTAGGGACAGGGCGAAGGGTGTGTTCGATGTAAAACGGGAGTGATGTTCTAACCAAGTGCTGAGAAATAAGGTAGATTTATTTTGTTCTTTTAATTAATTTACACAAGTACTTCCCGGTTATTGATTTTGGTTTGATTGTTCAGATAACACCACTGAAATTAAACAGGAGGTTAAGGTATACTAACGTTAGAATCTGTTTTCATTATGGGGAACAATGAAAGGCCCGCAGAGTGGATTGCAGGCTGATATTATTTTATGTTAAAGGGACAGTGCACGTTTATCACAATTGTGTGAGTTTATTGGCAGGGTATAAAGCATTTTGGGGAGACAATCCTTTAAAGACTGAATGAGTTACATGAAACATTGAGGAAATTTAAAACAAATTATTTGAAGGTATTATTATAATTATTAGGTTTTGTTTGTAGCAAACATTTTGGGTTTAAGGGGATTTCCATGTTCCCAGAGACAAGATATCTTAAAGGGGTACACTCACATATGAATTATTATACGTTTTTATTTTCTGAGTCTTAATTAAATAGGTGAAATCTTTTGATAGAGGAATGTTGTTTAATATAGTAAGAAACACTTCTTTGAAGGGGTGGTATGACTTATGACCTCCATTGTAACTTTCCTTTGTGGTCTGATCAGCCTCATTGGAAAGCCATTTGGATGGAGAATCTAGGGTAATTTGTAATACTGATATTAAGGTAATTTAATACAAAAAGGCAGTGAAATTTACATTATAGTGTCAATATATTTTCTCTGATGAACGTGGTGTGAAAATTTAGCTAGGATAAGTTTTTATGGTAGACTCATGTTAAGTATTTGGGACATATTTTGAGCCAACAGGGCAGGGAAGAAATTTAGATATTTGTGTTTGGTTTTAACACCTGTATATAGGGGGTGCCATTTGAATATTTAATTTGTGGTCATGGGTAATACGGTTTGTTTTTATTTTTTATTTTTAAGGTAAATTAATTATAGTGGGGTTTAATTAACCTATATAAGGACTTTAGAAAGTGCCACCATAGACATGTTTTTCTAAAAAAAAAAAAAAAAATCCATGAGTTTAGATAAAGCCAAACAGTGAGACATTTAGTTCAAATTTGGAAACATGAGAAAACGAGTTACAGACAGATAAGGGGAAAAGGCAGACAGAAGAGCCCTCCCCTGCACTGCAGAGACCTTGAAGGTTGGAGAGCAGAGAGGAGAAGTTTTAAAAGGGAGCCAGGACGAGCAAAGATAACAGAATGTGTAGATAACAGTTACTGAGTGGAGACAAAAGGGAGAATTGGACATGTGGAAAATGAAAGGGGCGCTCCTACATGATAATGTCAGAACAGAAGGATAATATACTAATCTTACCTAAGTCATTATTTAGAGTAGGTAAGGTTGTTACCTGGGCAGAGCCAGGTATCAAAAGGGGGATGGGTAAATTGTGGTCTAGGATAGGATGGGGCCTATTGGATAAGAAACTAAATATATAATCAGATAAAACATATGAGAAACTGTTTGTTAACCAAGCCTGTATGTCCAGGATTTTATGCATTACAGGTGAACTACAGGTGAAGTCACTCAATCCAGTCCCAGAGGCTTGTTGGGGGGACCATACAAGGACTCCTGGTGACAGCTAGCTGAAAGAGCTACCCGGATTCATATCGCACGGGGGAGGGTAGGACACATGACACTGTCGAACAATAAACAGTGTTCGAGAGGAGAACTGGAATTAACAGAATTCCGGGGGCCATCTCTCGAATGAAGTAACCCTCCCTGTCCTGTCACCCCTGTTTTTGTTCATAGAAGTGAAGATGTGTCTGGCTCTTGCTAGTGATGTGTTCTCTGGGAGAGGGTGGGGCTTTACAGGAGTGTCAGTGTACCTGTGTAATGGGGGAGGGTGTCCATATGGGGATTACATGATAACCAACTTGGGACAATTCTAGGATTGGAGAAGAGGGTATTCTTATAGCATAGGGGATCCCACAAAGGTGGATAGGTTTTCCATCATATGGGGGAAACCTGGGAGCACTGTTGAACTTTGTAAAGGTGATGAAATCCTACTAACCATCAAAACTATTAAGCTCTCTGATGCAGGCACTTACACCCTCGGACTACAAAGGACCGGGACAGACACGATGGGTGTGTTTTCTATTAGGGAGCTGCCAAAACCAGAGGTCCCAGACGAACCAGGGCCAGACACACTCCTCTACCACCCCTGGACCGAACCTGCCACCTACCACCACTGTGTTAAAAAATCCCATTCAGGTAATTAATGTTAGAGACTACACAGCTATTGATCAATTAGGCACTGAGACTGGTTTTGATGGTAGGGACAATTTGTGGCTGTCTTATATGAGGTACACAGCTAAAACCCTGAGAAGAAAGGACTGCAATATTTGTAGTCATGCTAGACTTGTTCTGGCTACACACCCATTTGCTATAGAAGAAGGAGAGGGGTGGTTGTGTATTCTGAGAGGTTTTTACCAGGTTCAGCCCAATTCAACCCTCTGTTCCTCTTTGAGCCTTGTGTTTCCTACAGTACCTCCTCATCGGGCCCCTTGGGGTGTTAAGGCATATGTGGGCAATTACAGTTGCATCACGGGTACAGGTAGTGGCATGGACTATGGGAGATTGCCTGAAGCTGATTGCAGCAGTAACATAACCATTTATGCCACTTGGCCAGTTACAGGCCGAAACCAAACTAGTGGTCTGGCTGATGTGTGGTGGATATGTGGACCCAAAAGAGTACTGAGACCCATTCTTAGAGGAGACTGGCAAGGTACGTGTGCTCTGACCAGTTTGATAATTCCACTGACCATTGTTGATGTTACTTCTGAACAGCTGTTGGGTTCTGTATCCAGGGGACCTGAAAACATTCCATCCCATGGGAGACATAGATGTAGTGCTCCATGGACAGAGGATGTAGTTGACACACACACTAACCTGTTGGGAGTGCCAGTGGGGGTTCCTCATGAGTTTCAGGCCTTGGGTAGGAATGATGGACTCTGGCACTTACTACCTATTATAGGTCCAGCCATAGTGGATGCTAGACAGACTGCATGGATCAGTTATATCTACTATAATCAACAGCGTTTTGTGAATTACCCCCGTGATGCACTCACTGGTCTGTCTGAACAGCTTGAGGCCACATCTAGGGTTGCCAGACAGTCTGCAAGATGTTCGGTGAACAATGTTGCACGTATATTCCTAATAACACCACTCCAGATGGTGGTATAGCTAAGGCCTTTAATGGGCTTGGTGCACTATCTGCTGAGATGAGGACCATGGCGGGGGTGGAGGAGTCTGGACTGTTCTTTTGGTTGGGAGCCTGGTTTGGTAAGTACACTGGTATGGTGGTTACTGGATTTCTGACCCTAATTCTTGTATTTGTATTATTGATGTGTTGTGCTGCTTGCATCATACCGTGTTTTAAGAAGTCTGTTACAGATGTGACTCTAACATGTTTAATCCCATTAATGACTACGGATAACCCCAGTTGTAATTGCTCTGCCTGGGATGCTGTCTATCCCATGACTAAATCTACTGCTAGGAAACCATTGTTTTCCAACAAGGTTGCCAGGGCACATTTCACCTGTGTCAAAATGACGGGAGGCGGTACTAATGTGGGACAGGTTCCTGGGAATTGGTGTCTGGATACAATCAACATTGTTGGGAGTTTCAGTCCAATATCCAGAGCAGATGTGAGGTGGTGGTGTGGCAACACTGTCCTGTTTGATAAATTACCCTCCAATACTACTGGAAGCTGTGCACTTGTTACTCTCCTTTTGCCTGTTTCTATCTACCCTACAGAGGCTGGAGACCTCATCCTTAGGGTCCAGAGGGTGAACCCTGAATATTGGAGGGGACGTTCCAGGCGTGCCACCACCCCATCTAGTGGTGATCCGACGTACATAGACGCCATTGGAGTCCCAAGGGGAGTTCCTGACGAGTACAAGTTGGTGGATCAGGTGGCAGCTGGGTTTGAGTCCTCCATTTGTTGGTGGTGCACTGTTAATAAAAATGTGGATAGAATACATTCCAGAATCGCATTGCAGTGGATATGCTACCGGCAGAGAAAGGTGGAGCTTGCACTATGTTTGGTGAACAGTGTTGTACTTTCATCCCTAATAACACAGCCTCCGATGGTAGCTTGACCGTAGCCCTAGAAGGTTTGAGGACTCTTAATGGTAAAATGAAATCTCATTCTGGGATTGATACCTCAATGTGGGACTCCTGGATGAGTGCCTTTGGTAAATATAAAACCCTGGACTCCTCCATTTTGGTCTCCATTTCGGTGTTCGCGGCCATTTTGGTTCTCTGTGGATGCTGTTGCATTCCATGTATCCGTTCCCTTACCACTAGGGTTATCTCTAGAGCTATTGACCCTTCCCCCCTTTCCCAGATGTTTCCTCTGCTTGCTAATGACCTGCCCGAATTTGAGGATGAGGTTGAGAGTGCCTACTAGGTTTTGTTTTTCTTTTCATGAAATGCTATGACTGCTGAAATAAGGGATAATGAGTGACACCCTAGTGGGTGTCAAAAAGGGGGGCTTAAATTTCACATCATTTTCTTTTGTTCTGTTTTTCAATGAGCTGTTGTTCTCTTTTGGCATGAGGGTTGCAAGTTCCTAGGTGGCTGGTAGCCAATCTAGTACATAGTGGGATCGAATGGAGAACATGAAGGTATTTTAAACTTTGTAATTGTTAGCCTAGTTTATGTCACATCTCTTAGGAGATGTGAAGAGAGGGAATCACAAAACTTTTCCTTCTGGGAAAAGTTTTCTTTTTGTGTCTGGATCTAGTTAGGTTGTGTCACGTCTCTGGGGAGACGTGAAGAGAGGGATTTGTAAGGAAGTGCTATTTCTTATGCAGGTGACCAGCCTACTGCTATTACATTGCTATAACTGAGACAACGTATTTTCACAGTAAAACATGTTAGGTCCCATACAGGATAGCTCCCACACCCACACACACAGCACACACACATTACACACACTAACTGCCGAGGACACACAGATAAGACATACACCCACACATTGGGAGGAAGAGACAGCCTTGACTTGCAGAAACCAGCGCACACACCTAATCTCCTTTTTTAGCTGAACATTGTGTGACAAAGAACAAGACTCAGAGGGATGACGGACGGCCCAACAGGGCCAATCCAAGAAGACTACACCTCAGCCTGAACCAACCCGAAGACCCGATCTTCTAGAATCAACCTACTTTCTGTTCTGTATATGAGACATGTGCACTCTGTTATCTGGGCTCTTTTCTGCTGGTTCCTTAAGAACCGAATGAAATGGGCCCGTATACGTTGTACCAGATATCTTTACTCATAATTAAACTGTCACTTGTCATACAATAGACCACCTTGTCTGAATCGATCCTTGACCGGCTCACCCTCCTACATATCCCATTATCAACACTAGTGAACCCAGAAAAGAGAGAAAGGCTTCACAGTGAGGTGGAGTTCATTCTTGAACGTGGCGTCGCACTACATGGTAACAGTCCGTGGAGTTCGCCCTGTGTATTAGTATGGGTGGATGGGTCTCTGCGGTTTTGTTAGCATGTTTGATAAGTACATTAGCATGTTTGATCTGCTGAAGGGATATTGGCAGGTCCCTCTAACTGAGCGTGCCAAAGAGTTGTCTGCTTTTGGCTCGCTTTCCAACCTTCGTCGGAAATGCCGGAGCCATGTTTCAAAGGCTCATGCACATCGTGCTACGTGGCCTAGAAAATGCTGAGGCATATTTATATGTGCTTGTATTTAGCACGACCTGGACCCAACACCTTCAGGATATTGGAAGTCTGTTCAGGCATTTCGCAGGCATTCCGGTCAAAGAGCGAAATTGCCCGAGCAACAGTGAAATATCTCAGGAAGGTGGTGGGGCAAGGGAAAAGCCGGCCGGACCTCAATAACTGTCCAGAACCAGAAACAGTGCCAATTCTTGGGAATGGCTGGCTACTACCGGGCTTTTTGCAAGAACTTTTCCCAGGTTATTGCGCCACAGATTTGACCAATCCGAAAGTTTATTTTTCTCTGTTGAATCCCCAACTGTCAGGAGGCTTTTGGTCTCTCCACCGATGCTAGCTTGCTCCGGATTTCCGTCATTTATTTGCGTTGTTCAGAGATGTAGGAGCAGGGTCTGTGGTCCTACAGAAAGACGATAACAACGTTGAACACCCTGTGGGGTACTTTTCATAGACATTGGCTTCATATCAAAAATACCACTCGACTATCGAGACGGAGACACTCGCTTTGGTACTGGCTCTTCAGCACTTCGAGGTTTATGAATCGGTCTCTACTCCTCTGCTGGTCTATACCGATCATAACCCTCTCGCTTTCCTGCAAAAGACTCCATGAATCGCCGGCTCACTGGAGTCTTATGTTGCAGGAGTTTCCCCTTGAAATCAGACGCGTCCGTGGACAACTTGGTTGCTGACTGTCTATCAAGGGTGGGCAGTCAATAGCTTTTTCTGACCAAAAATATTTGGACACCTGCTCATCGAACATTTCATTCCAAAATCATAGGCATTAATATGGAGTTGGTCCCCCTTTGCTGCTATAACAGCCTCGACTCTTCTGGGAAGGCTTTCCACTTGATGTTGGAACATTGCTGCAGGGACATGATTCCATTCAGCCACAAGAGCATTAGTGAGGTCAGGCACTGATATTGGGTGATAAGGCCTGGCCCGTAGTCGCGTTCCAATTCATCCCAAAGGTGTTCGATGGGGTTGAGGTCAGGGTTCTGTGCAGGCCAGTCAAGTTCTTCCACACAGATCTTGACAAACCATTTCTGCATGTACCTCGCTTTGTGCATGGGGGCATTGTCATGATGAAACAGGAAAGGGCCTAAGCCAAACTGTTGCCACAAAGTTGGAAGCACAGAATCGTCTAGAATGTCATTGTATGCTGTAGCGTTAAGATTTCCCTTCACTGGAACTAAGGGGCTTGAACCATGAAAAACAGCCCCAGACCATTATTCCTCCTCCACCAAATTTAACAGTTGGCACTATGCATTGGGGCAGGTAGTGTTCTCATGGCATCCGCCAAACCCAAATTAGTCCGTTGAATATACTTATGTATACAGTGCCTTCGGAAAGTATTCAGACCCCTTGACTTTTTCCACATTTTGTTAGGTTACAGCCTTTTTCTAAAATTGATTGAATCGTTTTTTCTCCTCATCAATCTACACACAATACTCCATAATGACAAAGCAAAAACAGAGAGAAGAGAGGATCTACAGAGGATCTACAGAGGATCTACAGAGGATCTACAGAGAAGAATGAGAGAAACTCCCCAAATACAGGTGTGCCAAGCTTATAGTGTTTTTTTATTTCACCTTTATTTAAGAGAAGAGAGAAATTATAGATAAAACATATCGGTGCTAATCGGTCATAAACATTACACAACAAGTTGGAAATCGCAAATTCAACAATGAGTGGTTTGGAAGGAATCAGTGGCTGACTGCAAGCATTGCAAAACCAGCCTGCTATTCAATGGAGTGGCTGTGTGGTCCCAAGTGTAAGATTAAGGGTCTCTTTTCCTAGTTTAAAATGATAAACATTCAACATTGGCCATGCTGTCAATGAAGCACGATTTGTGCCACGCTCAAAACAACTTTTAACTTGGAACTGCAAAACCTGACTTTAGTGAGTTCAAGATTAAACTGGAAACTCGGGTAAATGAGCTACGACTGAGAAAATACGTTTTGAAATTTAATCTAACTCAGAATTGTAAATCGGGAACGATCACTGACGTCATCAGTGTGCAAAGGGCTTTGAAGAATCTAAAAAATATATTTTGATTTGTTTAACACTTTTTTGGTTACTACATGATTCCATATGTGTTATTTCATAGTTTTGATGTCTTCACTATTATTCTACAATGTAGAAGTGTAGTTCAATTTAAGTTAATAAAATGTTATTTTGTTTGTAAATGTACATTTGTGAATATGAAATTTGGCCAAAAGAATAATGAAATTACATACAATTATTTCAACTTATTTATATCGTAGGTAAAGAATCCAAGCACTACATCTCTCCATAATAGTGTAAAATCTTCATAAATGTGTTTGATTATAAATCTACTGATGTCTTGCCACAGATTCCTTACATGAACACAATGCCGAAAAAGATGCAACACTGTTTCTGGGTACAATTTGGAGAATAAAAAATAAAAAACTTCATCTAGTGGTTGTCAGGATAATATTTATGAATCGTAGGTAGGTTCTGAGGTTCAGGTCTTGACACGTTCCTGAATAATAAAGCAACACCTGAGGGAATGGCATCTAAAATAATTGCAAAATCTTTAAGTGTTACTGGGATCTTGTAAAATTATCCTTATAAGGAAGTAATTAACCCTCTGCATTTACCAGTTGTCACACCAATACGATATTATTTCGGAACCAAAATTCTAAAAACAAACAAGTATTTTTATTCAATATATCCCGATTATTCCATATACAATATCTGTGTGGAGAAAAATGTGGCTTATAAATTAAGTACCATGACAAGAAAGTTTCGCTTGAACTGTCAATATTAAAATTGCAAACCAACATGAAGTTAAGTTCACCAAAAGTAAAGAGGACCGAGGAATAAAGTTCCACATAGAAGTGGGTCTTCTTAGGAATTGTTTTATCCAATTGATCTTAAATCATATTTTATGGTAGTAAAGTCTAGAAAATTCAGCCCACCATTCTCATAAGTGTTCATTACAACAGTTTTTTCTACTGTAATGGGTACGGTTTCTCCACAGAAAGTTGAAAAGCATCTGGTTCTCCTTGCTTATTTTACCGTCAAGATATAAACAGAGCGCCATATGTTAGTCTAGAGATACCTTTAGCCTTGGTAATTAGTACTCTTCCTTTTACAGATAAATCCCTCTGCAGCCATTGATTTAGCTTCTTCTGGGTTTTTAAAATTTATTTTAAGGGTTAAAATGTAGTAAGCCACTAGACTTCTGATCCTTTGTAATGGTTATGCCTAAATATGTAAGTTCTTATTTTACTGGAATACCATAATATGAAGGTGTCACACAATATTTGACAGCCATGAGTTCACATTTATTAATGTTAAGACAGACCAGATGCTTTGGAAATGGATTATATATCACATTGATCGATATGGGAATCTGACCAGCGTCTTTCAGAAAAAGTGTAGTATTGTCAGCCAGCTGGCATATAATAATTTATTTACCAGCTATGGAAAGACCTTGTACAGGACTCTTATTTAAAGAATTTGTAAGAAGTTGAGTGATTAATAAAAATGGATACGGTGAGATAGGACAACCTTGCCTAATTCCTTTCTATAACTCAAATCTAGGTAAGTGCTTGTTTCTCCTCTGCACCTAACAGGACCGCTGGCATTCGCGTCATTACATCTCCCTCGTCTGATTGGTCGTTTCGCACGAACCTAACACTATGCGTCATCACACTCCCTCTGATTGGTCAAGTAGGCGGGCCTTCCGAATTTGTGGCTGTGGTAGCTAGTGACGACCAAATGAACGCGAGACCAAAGACATTGCAGTATGAAGATATGCAGATCCCCGATCACGCGTGTAGGTGTCATGGCGACGTTGGCTGGCTAAGCGCTTGCGTAGAAAACGTCATCGGGTCTAACGGTCGTCTCGCGCCGAACTGCGCAGGTGCAGGCCGTCAAATCAAAACGCATGCCTTCGATTTAGTCGTTTTTGACGAAAATGAAAACGTGTCACTTTCCCGAGGTTGGAGTAATAACATGTTAAAATACTTAAAACATTGTTTAGTATCTAGCTTGTGCCTTTTAGATAAAAACAAAACAAAGGAAGAACGTTTCGCTTCTCTTAACACCAAACCACGGCCTGCTTCGCAAGTGTTCCCGGAAGTCTTGCGATGTTGCGCCTCTGGGTTTAAAAACTCTGTGGCGAGATCTCGGCACCATTTTGTGAAGCCACTCAAGCCTGCGAGAGTTGTGGTGGGAATATTTGTATTTTGTTGCTAGTGAGCTAGCAAAACTTGGTGTGAACTGTTAACGACTGACCAAACATAGCTTGCTGTATTTTTTTTATATATATATTTTTACAATAGCAATTAGCTAAATTAACGTTAAAAGTGGTCTCCTAACTTTTAAAACACGAAAGTTAGTTATCAGTCTACGGATGTCTGGAGATAATATGTCGGGCGGCGGGAGCGTGGTTCGTGGCCCAGCGGGAAACAACGACTGTCGGATCTACGTGGGTAACCTGCCGCCTGATATTCGCACTAAAGACGTGGAGGATGTGTTTTATAAGTATGGGGCGATCCGAGATATCGATCTGAAGAACCGGAGAGGAGGACCTCCGTTCGCTTTTGTGGAATTCGAGGACCCCAGGTAAGTTAGCTGACTATGCTAAAAACATAATTAATAATCCGCTTTCAGAACAAAACCGATAGCTAAGTAGCTAGCGGCGGAAAGGGAACAACTAGCTAGCTACCCCTTAGCTACCTCGTGTTGAGGCGGAGATATTGGTTGGTGTTTTGTTGCCAGACAGTTTTTTTTACCAGAGTTTAAAAAATATATACTATAAATAGGTTATTTTGCTTTTTTCTACTATGGTCAAGAGCCAAGTTATTGAGGTGGTTGTCACTAGTTTCCACAGTCCATAATTATGGCTAAACGGAGAGCTGCGCAAGATGGCGATGGGCCGGACACATGACTTTTTAACGCTTCCCTTTTTAAATTAGTTAAATGCATCTGCCATGGAGTCCAGTTGCATTAGTTTGGCCCAACTGCCTGCCGTAGTTTTAGAAGTAATCGCGGAAACATATTTGACGGTGTTTTTTTTCACCCTGCCAGCTCCTACTCGTTTTATTGAGCACCGTTGCACCAACTCGCCTTTCTAACTTTCTATGCTCAGCCCCATTGTTCCGCGTGAGTGCCAGCCTGTTAACCCACCCAAACCGTCTGTTTACCGAAGATATTAATAAAGTTACTATGTGAGAGCGTCCGCTGTTCGCATGGGTACACCTTGATGGCCTACGGTGACAGGTTGCTGGCGTGTGTAAATCAAAAGTGAAACATTATATTCTTCTCGTGGTTAACAATCCATTCAGGGTGTAAAACCTAACAATTGTCCCGGTCTTTTTCAAGATGTGGCCAATTTTAAAGCACTTTTTTGGTTTGAAGAAAAACGTTTTTTATTTTAATTTTTTATTAGGAATCATTGTTTCTAACTGGCTGCGGGGTAATTTGCGTTGACATCTGTAACACGAGAGACACATTTAATATGTTGGGGAGATGAAACAATGGAAGCCCATTCATTTTGAATGAAGGAAGCAAAGTGGGCGAGGGGCGGGACCAAAGTTGGGTAAAGCTGAACTTCATGCAAATAATCCGAGACATCGCATTGTTATTTACCAATCCAAGCTCACTGTAGTTTCCAGCCCCTACTGGATTGGCTGTTAATACCTATCACCACCTGGCCTGATTGCTAGCGCCAACATGAGGAGAAAGCAATCATGGCTATCCGTTAGTGGGTAGCCTAGTGGTTAGTGTTGGGACCTGTTTTTTTTTTTTTTTTTTTTTTTTTTTTTTCTCCTTTATTTAACCAGGTAGGTCAGTTGAGAACAAGTTCTCATTTACAACTGCGACCTGGCCAAGATAATTCAAAACAGTGTGACAAAAACAACAGTTACACAAAGAATAAACAAAAGTACAGTCAAGGGAAAAGTCTATATACAGTGTGTGCAAATTAGGTGAGATTAGGGAGGTAAGGCAATAAATAGGCCGTAGTGGCAAAATAATGACAATTTAGCAATTAAACACTGGAGTGATAGATGTGCAAGTAGAGATACTGGGGTGCAAAGGAGAAAAAAAGAACAATATGGGGTAGTTTCAATGATCTGTAAGCTGCTTTGATAGCTGATGCTTAAAGTTAGTGAGGGCGATATGAGTCTCCATCTAAAGTGATTTTTGCAATTTGTTAGTCATTGGCAGCATAGAACTGGAAGGAAAGACGGCCAAAGGAGGCATTGGCTTTGGTGGTGACCAGTGAAATATACCTGCTGGAGTGCGTGCTATGAGTGGGTGCTGCTATGGTGACCAGTGAGCTGAGATAAGGTGGTGCTTTACCTAGCAAAGACTTATAGATGACTTGGAGCCAGTTGGTTTGGTGACGAATATGAAGTGAGGGCCAGCCAACGAGAGCATACAGGTCGTAGTGGTGGGTAGTATATGGGGCTTTGGTGACAAAACGGATTGCACTGTGATAGACTGCATCTAATTTGCTGAGTAGGCTGTTGGAGGCTATTTTGTAAATGACATCGTCGAGGATTGGTAGGAAGGTCAGTTTTACGAGGGTATGTTTGGCAGCATGAGTGAAGGAGGCTTTGTTTCGAAATAGGAAGCCGGTTCTAATTTAATTTTGGATTGGAGATGCTTAATGTGAGTCTGAAAGGAGAGTTTACAGTCTAACCAGACACCTAAAATATGTGGACAACTACAAATACCTACGTCAGAACCATCCAGTGTATTGATGCTGGGCAGGTGCGGGCAGCGATCGGTTAAAGAACAGGCATTTAGTTTTACTTGCATTTAAGAGCAGGCAGTTGGGGGCAACGGAGGGAGTTTTGTATGGCATTGAAGTCCGTAACAGTGTCCAAAGAATGGCCAGAAGTATACAGAATGGTGTCATCTGCATAGAGGTGGATCAGAGAATCACCAGCAGCAAGAGCGACATTGATGTATACAGAGAAGAGTCAGCCTAAGAATTGGACCCTTGTGGCACCCCCATAGAGACTGCCAGAGGTCCGGACAACATGCCCTCCGATTTGACACACTGAACTCTGTCTGAGAAGTAGTTGGTGAACCAGGCGAGGCAGTCACCAAGGCTGAGTCTGTCAATAAGAATGTTGTGATTGACAGAGTCAAAAGCCTTGGCCAGGTCGATGAATACCGCTACACAGTATTGTCTCTTATCGATGGAGGTTATGATATCGTTTAGGACCTTGAGCGTGTCCCCCTTCGAAGAGTGGGATGACCGCGGCAGCTTTCTAATCTTTGGGAATCTCAGACGACACGGAAGAGAGGTTGAACAGGCTAGTAATAGGGGTTGCAACAATTGCAGAGGATAATTTTAGAAAGAGAGGGTCCAGATCGTCTAGCCCAGCTGATTTGTAGGGATCCAGATTTTGCAGCTTTTTCAGAACATCAGCCATCTGGATTTGGGTGAAGGAGAAATGGGGGGCGCTTGGGCAAGTTGCTGTGGGGGGTGCAGAGCTGTTGACCGGGGTAGGGGTGTTTTTGGTGGCCTTCCTAAGCCAGGGCCGACAGGTTAACAAAATGAGGAACCGTGTTATTGTAACAGTCCGGGGGGCATTAGCTATGTAGCCGATTGATCATAGTGTCGAAAGAGTAGCAATAGGTGAGTCAGGGTGCTGTTTTCACTTCTCCGCTATGCAATCTGTTTTTATATCTTTCTCTCTCACTGGGGTCACAGCATTCAGATAAAGCTAGCGGGCCGGGGCTAGTAGATGGTTCTGTGGCAACGTCGTAACAGAATAGCCTGTTGAGACCACATCGGGCGATCATGCCGACAATAAAGGGTCCAGGCCAATTGGCGAAGGAGGTATTGTAGCCCTAGAATTAGTTGGTGCTTGCTCGTTTGCAGCTAGCTAGCTGCGATGATCCGGTGTAATGATCCAGAGCGGGCAGGAATCCGGTGATGTGGTAGAGAGAAGCAGTCCTATATGCTCTGGGTTGATATCGCGCTGTGTAAGACTGGCAGGTCACTGTCCGAGCTAAGGCTGGCTGATTCCAGGGGGGGGAAGGCGAGGACCGCTATCTGTGGCTAACAAAGACTAGTAGCTAGTTAGCTGGCTAGAGGACCGCTAGCCGTGGCTAACAAAGAATAGTAGCTAGTTAGCTGGCTAGAGGACCGCTAGCCGTGGCTAACAAAGAATAGTAGCTAGTTAGCTGGCTAGAGGACCGCTAGCCGTGGCTAACAAAGAATAGTAGCTAGTTAGCTGGCTAGAGGACCGCTAGCCGTGGCTAACAAAGACTAGTAGCTAGTTAGCTGGCTAGCTCCTGATGGACGTTCCAGTTATAAGTAATAAAATGACAAAATAATATATCTGTACTACATTGGGTGAGTTGCAGGAAAGTATATTTAGTTCGTAGATCGAAGTGAGATTAAGATGTAATGAAAAAAGACCGGCTATTGACACCGATATACATGTCCTACTGCGCCGCCGAAAGGTTGTAAGATCGAATCCCCGAGCTGACGAGGTAAAAATCTGTCCTTCTACCCCTGAACAAGGCAGTTAACCCACTCTTCCTAGCCGTCATTATAACTGATTTTCCTAGTTAAATAAAGGTTAAATAAAATGTGCTGCTCGGGTTCACTGGGGTGTGTTCACACATTTTTCACGGAACAGCCAATCAGACTGTTACATTTTATGTATTTGGTCTGGTTGGTTTCATGGCAACTGTGCAGACATTTAAACAACTCCGTGAAAACAGGTAGGCTGTGGAATGTGCTTTTCACAAACTGCTGCGTGGGCAGCCGAGTGAAGTAGCTAGCTAATTAACTATTGGCCCTCTCAAACTCTGTCTGTGTTACATCTTTCTCTCTCTTGGTGTCTGTGTCTCCCAGGGATGCTGATGATGCGGTGCATGGCCGTGATGGTTATGACTATGATGGTTACCGTCTCCGGGTGGAGTTCCCCCGTAGTGGGCGTGGGGGAGGGAGAGGGGGTGGTGGCGGCGGCAGGGGTGGCGGCGATGGAGGAGGAGCCCCAAGAGGACGATACGGACCTCCCTCACGGCGCTCAGAGTACAGAGTCATCGTCTCAGGTCTGTCTTTACCCCTCCCCTCCTGTCTTTACTGTGTTGCCCCTCTACCACCTCCTCCTCCCTCTCCAGGTCTCCCCTCTAGTGGTAGCTGGCAGGACCTAAAGGACCACATGCGCGAGGCAGGTGATGTATGTTACGCTGACGTGTTCCGGGATGGTACCGGCGTGGTGGAGTTCGTACGCAAGGAGGACATGACCTACGCTGTCCGCAAGCTGGACAACACCAAGTTCCGCTCCCACGAGGTAGGTCAGAGGTTGGTCTGGACTCCAGGGGTGGAACACTGTTGGTTGGAGTCCACACCCTATACTCTATGTGTCTCTCATCAGGCAGCCTTCTCTCTCTCCTGTGTGTTTAGGGAGAGACTGCGTATGTGCGTGTGAAGGTGGACGGACCTCGCAGCCCCAGTTACGGACGCTCCCGCTCTCGTAGCCGTAGCAACGGGCGTAGCAACGGGCGTAGCAACAGCCGCTCGCGCAGCTTCTCACCGCCGCGACGCAGCCGTCCCTCGCCACGCTACTCGCCACGACACTCCCGATCACGCTCCCGCAGCTAGACACAAACCACATACACACACCTCCAGCCCAGCGGCCCCCAGGGAGAGGATACATCAGACCAGGAGATGGACAGACACCGCCCGGTGGACATTCTAATGAATTACATCTAATGTTCTCTTGCCTCGGCTATCTCTTGTTCTTTCATCCCCGTTTCCTGGTCTAGTTTGCCTCAGCTGTGGTTTTGGCTTATGACCTCTGTTCTCTTTGTATCTGCTGACCCCTCATCATCCCCCGCTCTCTCTCCCATCTTCTCCCCCCCCCCCCCCCCCCCATCTGTGTAAAGGGCTTTAATTGTTCTGTTTCTGTTAGTTTTGACTGGGGGGGGGGAGGAGAAGAGGTTTCATTTTGTGTTTGTGGGGAGGGATGGTATTTTCTTTGGCCTGTTGTGGTGTCTGTGATGTGTTGTTGTGCTGACCTCTGACCTGTCTGTCGTGTCTCTGTAGAGATCACAGGAGCAAGCTGATAGGCTGCTGGGAAACAGGAAACTGTTCATATTAGGATTAACAGGAGGAGCAGGAGGAGTCAAATAACCAGCCAATGGTATGACGGCAGTAGTCTCTCATCCAATCAGCTGTCAGACCTGATGTTTTAGTGACCAGTAATATTATTGAGCTGGTTTTAACTTTCTACTCTTAACTCTCTCATATTAGAGTGCTTTGCCACCTCTCCTTCCCTCAATCCCATCCTCCCCTGGTTTTCTATTCACGGTTTCTGGTCAGAGTAGCATGCGTGGCAGTGTGCGTCTGTGGAGGTAGTGCGTCTGTGGAGGTAGTGCGTCTGTGGAGGTAGTGCGTCTGTGGAGGTAGTGCGTCTGTGGAGGTAGTGCGTCGGTAGGGTAGTGTAGTGCGTCTGTGGAGGTAGTGTAGTGCGTCGGTAGGGTAGTGTAGTGCGTCGGTAGGTGGCAGTATCAATAGGAGAGTGTGTGTGTGTCTGGCATTGTTATTAGTGGTTGGTTAGTCTTGGTTCAGAGAACTTTAGTTCTAATGTTGAGGTGAGCTTTCTTCTGTAAATGTCTTCTCTTAAACACAGCTTTCAGAGCCAGCAGGTTGTGATGGCTGATTGGCTGTAGCTAGACTTGGGCGGTATACCGTATTTTACTATACACAGATATTGATGCAGGGACCGGTTTGGGTTTTTACTTTACCTTCTATAACGATATTTGAACGTTTGGTTTGTTAAATGTGATACGCTGTGTGTAACGTCCGTTTTTATAGTTGACTTGGCTACTTGGGTCATCTCTCGCCATGCCACTTTCTAGCCCCGCCCCCCCCGTCACTCAAGGAGCATAATTGTTGTTGCTTGACCAGGAGACGCTTGCATTCAGTCTGCATGGTCAATGCTGACCACTACCATGATGGCTAATCAGGAGACGCTTGCGTTCAGTTTGCATGGTCAATGTAACACGTGCAACAATGTTGACGACAACAATGCTGTTTTCACTTTGCTTCTTAATATAAATCCACTAGCGTTCTATAATTACACTATTAGTTTGTTTCTTACATCTGCAAATTTGTATTTTCATAGCAAGTTGGGCCTTAATCTTGTTAGCCGCTAATGCTAACTGCTAGCTCGCTAATAAATGAACCGAGTCAGAGCAAATGTAACTAGCTATACAGCCTGATAATACCAGTGATGGTGTAGAACTAAATCGGCATGTTGGTACAACAGTATTTTCGAAATCAGAGGAACATGTGAATGTTAGTTACATGAAGTAACTTAGAGAACCTTCAATGTAGCCAAAGATTAGAGTCCCATAGGAAACACTGACCATCACTTTGGTTCCTACCCTGTCACAATAACTCCTGGCATTTTTATGTCAAACAACAACCACTATTATATTCAAACTATAGAATTAACCCTGCCTAATCATTATTTCCTTTTATTTCAACGGTTCACCCAAGTGTTTTGCTCTAAATCGCAAGTCCAATTGCAACATTTGGTTATAAATAAGGCCTAGTATCTGTGGCCCATTATCGTGCAGCCAGTCTTACGGCAGTGTGGAAATGATCCTCAGTGCAGGAAACACAGAAATGTATAAATGTTTTTGGTTGAATTGAACAGTAGAAAACAGAAAGGAGAAAGACTCATTTGAAATCACATATGTAACAATACTCAAAGAAAATTAAGGACTTTTATTAAAAAACATTAAATACTGGCATACCATTTTTTTAATATTGTTTTTACACCGTGATATAATATTTTGGCCATATCACCAAGCCCTAACTATAGCAGGTTGTGATAGTGTGGCTGATTGGCTGTAGCAGGCTGTGAGTGATTCTAACCTGTTGCTCCTTCCTTCTCTCTGTTGGGTGCGGGATCTGTCTCAAGGAGGGCTGTGATTGGAGGAGGGCTCTGTCTCCCCGTCCTGGAGCCAATCAGACCTTCAGGATTCAGGATCAGAGCAGGGATTAGGATTAAGGATGGAGAGAGAACGCGGAGTGGGACAGGAGCATAGGATCGGGACCAGCCCCCAGGCCACAGCCCAGCCCACTGGAACCTAGATACTAGACCTAAGTCACTCAAATGGCTCTCAAACACCCAAAATTAGTTTATTCCCCCCCCCCCCCCCCCCCCCCCCCCGTGTGGACTCCACAGCGTCCTTCTAGGATCCTGACCAGCGTTCTTTTATTATTTGAGTGGAGCTCAACGCAAAACCAGGAGTCTGGCTCAGGATGGAGGGAGGCGCACATAAGGAGATTGGTAACTAGAAGGGAATTATAATCTGGGGGGGTTAAATGTGTTTGTTCTTTAAAAGGATTGAGAGTAATGTGTTTCGTTTGTTTGGAGGGAGGGTGTGTTTTTTTTTTAAAGTTTTTATTTTTTATTTTTAGGTTTGCATTGTTTCCTCAGTATATTTTAGGATTCGTTTGTTTCCCTAGTTGGTAACTTTTTATGTTTCAGCACCTCTTCAATAAAGTGTCTTCTACAGTAGCTAGTCTGTGTGCCTCTGATTCTTGTTCCTCTTGATTCTTCTACAGTAGCTACCGTAGGGATGCAAACTAGTCACCTTTCGGGCGAAATGTGCCGTTTTCAATCCAAAATAGGTGACCTACGTGATTTGTGTCGATCCAATGAAAAGTTTTGGGGGGGGGGGGATATGTGAATGAGTGATGTGCGTTTGGACCAATCCCGGCTGTTTCCTAGGCTCAGCCAGTCGTTCACATGACAACAGAACGCAGCGCCCGACTGAAGAGAGAAGAGACTTGTCCGTTACAGCAGCGCGTCTCCCTGAACGGTAACTGAGGTAACGGTGGGTGAGACCGGGGTGAGGTAACGGTGGGTGAGACCGGGGTGAGGAGGTTACAGCAGCGTGTCTCCCTGAACGGTAACTGAGGTAACGGTAGGAGAGGCCGGGGTGAGGTGACGGTAGGAGAGGCCGGGGTGAGGTGACGGTAGGAGAGGCCGGGGTGAGGTGACGGTAGGAGAGGCCGGGGTGAGGTGACGGTAGGAGAGGCCGGGGTGAGGTGACGGTAGGAGAGGCCGGGGTGAGGTGACGGTAGGAGAGGCCGGGGTGAGGTGACGGTAGGAGAGGCCGGGGTGAGGTGACGGTAGGAGAGGCCGGGGTGAGGTGACGGTGGGTGAGACCGGGGTGAGGTGACGGTGGGTGAGACCGGGGTGAGGTGACGGTGGGTGAGACCGGGGTGAGGTAACTAGAAGTTGAGACCGGGGTGAGAAGGTGATGAGGCGGAATTCATGAGCTGTAATCGAAAAACAACCTGCTTTTGGAGAGTTTGAGCTGAAGGAGAAAGTGGTGGAACAAGTATGATTAGCATCGTTAATTATCAGGTTAGCTGGATCGGTTTCTCCGTTAGATAACTTATCCAGAGAAATGTTGAGCAACATTAGCCAACTTAACTGATCAAATCATTTAGTTTATGGTGTGAAAAATTAGCTGGCTAATTGTCAGGCGGTTAACGTTACATCAGGTGAGCCAACGTTAGTAACCTAACCAAATTTGCTATAGTATTAACTTGTAACGTTATACGACTCCGTGCCTTTCCTCAAATTATAACGCGTTAGGTGCTTACTGGACCCTGGCAATCTGTGTGAAATGTGAACTAATGTTTTGGATTATTTTCAGAATGAGAGAATTAGGTGAAAATGAGGCGTTGTTTGTTAAACCGTTAAGTGTAGCTGGAGCTGGTCCTGTCTTAAACTGGATGCCACTATAGAGGTGAAAGAAACACCACTTTCCCTCTACTTCAATACAGTGGTATAAAGGGCTATGTTAAGTGGAGCTGGAGCTGGGCCTGTCTTAAACTGGATGCCACTATAGAGGTGAAAGAAACACCACTTTCCCTCTACTTCAATACAGTGGTATAAAGGGCTATGTCAGGTGACCTGCCTGAAAGAGATCAATTATACCAACAACTGGTCTCATGCTCTGCTGGCACATTGTACACGTTCTGCCTGTGGACATCTGTTGTACAATGTAAATATGTTCAGTGTAGCCCCAAAGATATTGCTTTTGTTGTGTTGAATTTGACAGTAATACGTGAGTGAGGGGGGGGTTATTACATTTCTTTCTCAGTGAACTTTATTTTTGCTCACATGTAGCCTTGTGCACTGGGTTTGTGTCTATAATGGCCATATTCTATTTCTACTTTTAAGATGTTTTTCCCCAAGTGTAATATTTAGGTGCGTGTGTGTGGTCACAAGCATTCTATTATAAAGGCTGTCATGGTAACAAGCATTCTATTATAAAGGCTGTCATGGTAACAAGCATTCTATTATAAAGGCTGTCATGGTAACAAGCGTTCTATTATAAAGGCTGTCATGGTAACAAGCATTCTATTATAAAGGCTGTCATGGTAACAAGCGTTCTATTATAAAGGCTGTCATGGTAACAAGCGTTCTATTATAAAGGCTGTCATGGTAACAAGCATTCTATTATAAAGGCTGTCATGGTAACAAGCGTTCTATTATAAAGGCTGTCATGGTAACAAGCGTTCTATTATAAAGGCTGTCATGGTAACAAGCGTTCTATTATAAAGGCTGTCACGGTAACAAGCGTTCTATTATAAAGGCTGTCATGGTAACAAGCGTTCTATTATAAAGGCTGTCATGGTAACTGAAATATTAGTGTATTGTTTTTTTCTGAAGACTTGAGTGTCATTTGCAATAAAGTCAAGGCAACAAATAACATTGGATTTCTTTCTTAAATTGTTTTTAGCTGTGAGTTAGTGTCACATTAACCACTTATTTTACACACAGAGACTGATCATGTAGATTATGTTTAATGGTTATGAATGCAGTCAGTATTTGGTGGTGTTCCCCTGCTCAGATGTTGCATCAACCAATGGTTGCATGCTAAGTCATTAGCTGTTACGTGGTTAGCTGATAGGTAAAATACCGATCCAGACGTTGTAAGATCTGTCTGGCATCTGCAATGAACGCACTTATTACATTGTACAGAACAGCATAGTGACAAATTCAATAAGATTTGCAAGTATGCAACATTTGAGAATAATTTGTTATTATTGGAGGGGACTTGAACATTACTATAGATAATTCAACTGATAGATGGCCCCCAGGGAGGCCAACCAATCAGAATTTGGGTTTAATACTTTTTATTGAAAAGTTTGATCTGATATATGGAGAGAGAGGTTTCTGACCGAAAGATCATTCACTTGGAGTAATAAAACAGGTTCCAGACAATCCAGAATATATTTTTGTTTATATCCAAACTGTCAGATTTCAGTGGAAGGCTCTCCCAACAGTGGATGATGGAGGTCCCTGATCTCTCTGTCCCTTCTTGTTTTTTCCGCAGCTCTGTGGATTTTGATGACCAAAGGAAGGATGCCTTGAGCTCGATCAGCTGCATTTCAAAGTCCTCAATCCCCATCCACTGAAACACAGACAGATCCAAGTCACTGTCCTCAAAGTTGTCTGGCTTGATCAAAAAATAAAACATTGGGCCATGTTGCTTGAAATCTGGGGTTTTAGGCTGGGTTTCTGTACAGCACTTTGAGATATCAGCTGATGTAAAAAGGGTCTTTATAAATACATTTCATTTATTGAGTGAATTGTAAAACATTTAAACTAAATCATTATTAGGTATTCTGTCTCCATGACACTAGCTGAATGTTTTCTCTCAACTCCTGTCAACTCCTTTTCTCTCAACTCACAACTCCTGTCTCGTTAATTAGAGAGGATCTGTAGAGGACGTAAACAGTGTTGTTCAATAATAGTAACGTCCTCACTACAAATACTGCCGTTTGAGACAATGAAAATACCAAACGTAACCATACAAACGAAATACTTTGGTTTCCATATTCCACTGATGAGACAATGGCGACACCATGTGGACACATGAGGTACAACCACACAAACATATCCAGGCTTTATAATCAATCGACGAATCACCGGTTGGTTTAACTAGACTGGGATCGAGTCGTCATGCCTTTTTTCTCGTCTCCACGCTGTTTCAATGGACGCCTTCGACTTGTTTCGTAAACTCGGAGCCGGAGCGAAATTTGATTTCAAGAGGTTTGGTAAAGATGCCGAACGTTTTAAGGTAATGAGGATGATGTCCAATATTTCTCTATTCGTGTTCAGCGAGTAGTATTTGAACGCTGCAAAGATTTGAGCGGTTCGTTAGCGTGTCTGCCCTCGATCTGTAGAGACAGTCTAGCTAAGTTAGCTAGTTTCAGGTTTAAAATGAATACATCTCAAACTCAATGTTTCGTTTATTCTCATAAATTGAAGTCCCGGATGATATTATCTATGTAACTTTCGATTGTTTTGGTTAACTAACATTATTCTGAACGTTTGTAGTGAGATGTATCAGGACATATATCACATTAGGATTTAGCGGTCTGGGGTATTGCTAGTAGCTGTCTTCGTAGTATACTCTTGTCATTAACAATAGTTATATTTATTTATGGTACGTGTGTGCGTTCCAGGTGGTGAGATCTCAAGAGAAAGATGTATCTGACCACTATGGGATCGACTTTTTCGGGACCGGAACAACCCACGGCAACCAGGAGCAGAGAGCGGAGGAGAAGCAAGACGAGGAGGGAGAGGTAGATGCTGCTGCAGGGAAAAGGAAACGACAGGATGAGGAGAAGACTGCAAAGAAGAAAAAGAAAGATACTCAGGCTGAAGGTAGAATTTGGAGGTTTGAGTTCTACAGTGCGGTGAAAAAGTATTTGCCCCTTTCTCATTCTCTATTTTTGATACCGAATGTTACAAAATCTTCAAGCAAAACCTAATATTAGATAAAGATAACCTGTGTTTACAAATTGCAAAAAAGTGTACTTATTCAATTAACAAAGTTATGTAACACCCAATGCCCCTGTGTGTAAAAGTAATTGTCCACTTACACTCAATAACTGATTGTGCCACCTTACTGTAGTTGATCAGTCCACCTTTAGCTGCAATGACTCCAACCAACCACTTATTGTAGTTGATCAGTCCACCTTTAGCTGCAATGACTCCAACCAAACACTTACTGTAGTTGATCAGTCCACCTTTAGCTGCAGTGACTCCAACCAACCACTTACTGTAGTTGATCAGTCCACCTTTAGCTGCAGTGACTCCAACCAACCACTTACTGTAGTTGATCAGTCCACCTTTAGCTGCAGTGACTCCAACCAAACACTTACTGTAGTTGATCAGTCCACCTTTAGCTGCAGTGACTCCAACCAAACACTTACTGTAGTTGATCAGTCCACCTTTAGCTGCAGTGACTCCAACCAAACACTTACTGTAGTTGATCAGTCCACCTTTAGCTGCAGTGACTCCAACCAACCACTTACTGTAGTTGATCAGTCCACCTTTAGCTGCAGTGACTCCAACCAACCACTTACTGTAGTTGATCAGTCCACCTTTAACTGCAAAGACTCCAACCAAACACTTACTGTAGTTGATCAGTCCACCTTTAGCTGCAGTGACTCCAACCAAACACTTCCTGTAGTTGATAAGTCTCTCACATCGATGTGGAGGAATTTTGGCCCACTCTTCCATGCAGAAATGCTTTAACTCAGTGACATTTTGGGGTTTTCAAGCTTGAAATGCTCGTTTCAAGTCCTGCCACAACATCTCCATTGGGATTAGGTCTGGACTTTGACTTGGCCATTTCCAAAACTTCATGTGTTGCTTTTTGGGCATCTTTCCACATCGGTGTGTATGTGTGTTCTGTGTGTTTCAACTGGAGCAGCTTATTGTTGTTTAAAATGACCCATTAATTAATTCAGCATTCTGATGGTCCCTGTCGTTTTGTTGTAGTAGCGTGTGAGGAGACCGAGGGCATCCTGTGGACCTCCTCTGCAGACAGGAAGTCTAAAGGCTTGAAGGAGGGGAGGGACAGAGACAAGACATCCATGAAGAGACTCCAACACCTCCACCAAGAGAAGGTACACACACACACACACACACACACACACACACACACACACACACACACACACACACACACACACACACACACACACAGCTCTTCGCTCTGTCTACCTGTTGAATCTCATCTCTGTGTGTTGTCAGGTGAACCGTGTCCGCATGCAGCATCGTATCAACGTGCATGGCTGTGACGTGCCTGACCCAGTGTGCACCTTCTCCGAGCTGCAGTCCGAGTACGACCTGAACCCACGCGTCCTCCAGAACCTGTCCGCAGCTGGACTCACCATACCCACGCCCATCCAGATGCAGGCTATACCCCTGATGATGCATGTGAGTATGCAGAGATGGATGAGTGTATGGATATATAGAATGGAACACAGACTGATGAGTGTATGGATATATAGAATGGAACACAGACTGATGAGTGTGTGGATATATAGAATGGAACACAGACTGATGAGTGTGTGGATATATAGAATGGAACACAGACTGATGAGTGTGTGGATATATAGAATGGAACACAGACTGATGAGTGTATGGATATATAGAATGGAACACAGACTGATGAGTGTGTGGATATATAGAATGGAACACAGACTGATGAGTGTGTGGATATATAGAATGGAACACATACTGATGAGTGTGTGGATATATAGAATGGAACACAGACTGATGAGTGTATGGATATATAGAATGGAACACAGACTGAGTGTGTGGATATATAGAATGGAACACAGACTGATGAGGGTGGATATATAGAATGGAACACATACTGATGAGGGTTGATATATAGAATGGAACACAGACTGATGAGTGTATGGATATATAGAATGGAACACAGACTGATGAGTGTATGGATATATAGAATGGAACACAGACTGATGAGTGTATGGATATATAGAATGGAACACAGACTGATGAGTGTGTGGATATATAGAATGGAACACAGACTGATGAGTGTGTGGATATATAGAATGGAACACAGACTGATGAGTGTGTGGATATATAGAATGGAACACAGACTGATGAGTGTATGGATATATAGAATGGAACACAGACTGATGAGTGTGTGGATATATAGAATGGAACACAGACTGATGAGTGTGTGGATATATAGAATGGAACACATACTGATGAGTGTGTGGATATATAGAATGGAACACAGACTGATGAGTGTATGGATATATAGAATGGAACACAGACTGAGTGTGTGGATATATAGAATGGAACACAGACTGAGTGTGTGGATATATAGAATGGAACACAGACTGATGAGGGTGGATATATAGAATGGAACACATACTGATGAGGGTTGATATATAGAATGGAACACAGACTGATGAGTGTATGGATATATAGAATGGAACACAGACTGATGAGTGTGGATATATAGAATGGAACACAGACTGATGAGTGTATGGATATATAGAATGGAACGCAGACTGATGAGTGTGTGGATATATAGAATGGAACGCAGACTGATGAGTGTGTGGATATATAGAATGGAACACAGACTGATGAGTGTGTGGATATATAGAATGGAACACAGACTGATGAGTGTGTGGATATATAGAATGGAACACAGACTGATGAGTGGATATATAGAATGGAACACAGACTGATGAGGGTGGATATATAGAATGGAACACAGACTGATGAGGGTGGATATATAGAATGGAACACAGACTGAGTGTGTGGATGGATATATAGAATGAAACACAGACTGAGGGTGGATATACAGTGCCTTGCGAAAGTATTCGGCCCCCTTGAACTTTGCAACCTTTTGCCACATTTCAGGCTTCAAACATAAAGATATAAAACTGTATTTTTTTGTGAAGAATCAACAACAAGTGGGACACAATCATGAAGTGGAACGACATTTATTGGATATTTCAAACTTTTTTAACAAATCAAAAACTGACAAATTGGGTGTGCAAAATTATTCAGCCCCCTTAAGTTAATACTTTGTAGCGCCACCTTTTGCTGCGATTACAGCTGTAAGTCGCTTGGGGTATGTCTCCATCAGTTTTGCACATCGAGAGACTGACATTTTTTCCCATTCCTCCTTGCAAAACAGCTCGAGCTCAGTGAGGTTGGATGGAGAGCATTTGTGAACAGCAGTTTTCAGTTCTTTCCACAGATTCTCGATTGGATTCAGGTCTGGACTTTGACTTGGCCATTCTAACACCTGGATATGTTTATTTTTGAACCTTTCCATTGTAGATTTTGCTTTATGTTTTGGATCATTGTCTTGTTGGAAGACAAATCTCCGTCCCAGTCTCAGGTCTTTTGCAGACTCCATCAGGTTTTCTTCCAGAATGGTCCTGTATTTGGCTCCATCCATCTTCCCATCAATTTTAACCATCTTCCCTGTCCCTGCTGAAGAAAAGCAGGCCCAAACCATGATGCTGCCACCACCATGTTTGACAGTGGGGATGGTGTGTTCAGCTGTGTTGCTTTTACGCCAAACATAACGTTTTGCATTGTTGCCAAAAAGTTCCATTTTGGTTTCATCTGACCAGAGCACCTTCTTCCACATGTTTGGTGTGTCTCCCAGGTGGCTTGTGGCAAACTTTAAACAACACTTTTTATGGATATCTTTAAGAAATGGCTTTCTTCTTGCCACTCTTCCATAAAGGCCAGATTTGTGCAATATACGACTGATTGTTGTCCTATGGACAGAGTCTCCCACCTCAGCTGTAGATCTCTGCAGTTCATCCAGAGTGATCATGGGCCTCTTGGCTGCATCTCTGATCAGTCTTCTCCTTGTATGAGCTGAAAGTTTAGAGGGACGGCCAGGTCTTGGTAGATTTGCAGTGGTCTGATACTGCTTCCATTTCAATATTATCGCTTGCACAGTGCTCCTTGGGATGTTTAAAGCTTGGGAAATCTTTTTGTATCCAAATCCGGCTTTAAACTTCTTCACAACAGTATCTCGGACCTGCCTGGTGTGTTCCTTGTTCTTCATGATGCTCTCTGCGCTTTTAACGGACCTCTGAGACTATCACAGTGCAGGTGCATTTATACGGAGACTTGATTACACACAGGTGGATTGTATTTATCATCATTAGTCATTTAGGTCAACATTGGATCATTCAGAGATCCTCACTGAACTTCTGGAGAGAGTTTGCTGCACTGAAAGTAAAGGGGCTGAATAATTTTGCACGCCCAATTTTTCAGTTTTTGATTTGTTTAAAAAGTTTGAAATATCCAATAAATGTCGTTCCACTTCATGATTGTGTCCCACTTGTTGTTGATTCTTCACAAAAAAATACAGTTTTATATCTTTATGTTTGAAGCCTGAAATGTGGCAAAAGGTCGCAAAGTTCAAGGGGGCCGAATACTTTCGCAAGGCACTGTATAGAATGGAACACAGACTGATGAGGGTGGATATATAGAATGGAACACAGACTGAGGGTGGATATATAGAATGGAACACAGACTGAGGGTGGATATATAGAATGGAACCCTAAATAATATCATTGTACGCATCTCTCTCTCACCCCTCTCCCAGGGTCGTGAGTTGTTGGCGTGTGCTCCGACAGGTTCGGGGAAGACTCTAGCGTTCTGTCTCCCTCTCCTGACACACCTGAAACAGCCTGCTAACCTCGGCATCAGAGCTCTGGTCATCTCTCCCACCAGGGAACTGGCCAGCCAGGTACACACACATATAGAACCGTTTGGTCGTCATGCCTCATAATCCATGTCTTGTGGCCGTTGTGCCCTTAGGGTGAGTATAATAATCATTTCCTGCTCTCAATCGCCCGTGCTCCTCTCACCTCTCACTCACCAGGCTCTCTCAGATATCGCAATTCTTATTAGCCAATGCCGACACTTGATCAGGTCCTTGTCACAGGCATTGCAGCTTGGAAGTAGGTTACACGTGAAGACGGACTCACCGGGGGAGGCCACACACGTCCTCATTGAATTCCGAGGCGCGTATTGAAGATGATAGAACTGTCCACATTTTACTTTTCGTCAGCCGACAAGATGAGTAACGAACGCTGTCGATCTGCTATCCATCAGAGTACAACAGTTGACCTCGTCTATTGGTCAGCTTGTCCTTCTGTGTGAGAAATAACATATTGCCAACATAGTCAAGGAGAGTTGTGGTAACGATAGACCCCAAACTAATACAACCACTATATAACAAATAACTTTTAAAAGCAATGAGATTCATGTAGCATGACATTTAGCTTAAGCACAGCGATGTGCACACGGCAGTAGGCTATAAACGCAAATATTATACAATTCAATTACCGGAAAACACCGCTCTCAAAAGTGCACTGCAAATGCCAGCGGTTTCATTTGACAAGAGATGAAAATATCCTTCGCCAATGTAGAAAGACGGAAGATCTGAAGATGCAACAACAAGCATGGGTTGTTGCTGTGGGTTGTTGCTGTGGGTTGTTGCTGTGGGTTGTTGCTGTGGGTTGTTGCTGTGGGTTGTTGCTGTGGGTTGTTGCTGTGGGTTGTTAATATGTGTAGTATTGTGTCTTTGGCTGCTGGACAATTATAGAACATGAGAAATACTGGTTCTGGCCTCTCTCTATCGGCACAACGGGCTCTGGCCTCTCTCTATCGGCACAACGGGCTCTGGCCTCTCTCTATCGGCACAACGGGCTCTGGCCTCTCTCTATCGGCACAACGGGCTCTGGCCTCTCTCTATCGGCACAACGGGCTCTGGCCTCTCTCTATCGGCACAACGGGCTCTGGCCTCTCTCTATCGGCACAACGGGCTCTGGCCTCTCTCTATCGGCACAACGGGCTCTGGCCTCTCTCTATCGGCACAACGGGCTCTGGCCTCTCTCTATCGGCACCAACGGGCTCTGGCCTCTCTCTATCGGCACCAACGGGCTCTGGCCTCTCTCTATCGGCACCAACGGGCTCTGGCCTCTCTCTCTATCGGCACAACGGGCTCTGGCTCTCTCTCTATCGGCACAACGGGCTCTGGCCTCTCTCTCTATCGGCACAACGGGCTCTGGCCTCTCTCTCTATCGGCACAACGGGCTCTGGCCTCTCTCTCTATCGGCACAACGGGCTCTGGCCTCTCTCTCTATCGGCACAACGGGCTCTGGCCTCTCTCTATCGGCACAACGGGCTCTGGCCTCTCTCTATCGGCACAACGGGCTCTGGCCTCTCTCTATCGGCACCAACGGGCTCTGGCCTCTCTCTATCGGCACCAACGGGCTCTGGCCTCTCTCTATCGGGACCAACGGGCTCTGGGCTCTCTCTATCGGCACAACGGGCTCTGGCCTCTCTCTATCGGCACAACGGGCTCTGGCCTCTCTCTCTATCGACACAACGGGCTCTGGCCTCTCTCTCTATCGGCACAACGGACTCTGGGCTCTCTCTCTATCGGCACAACGGGCTCTGGCCTCTCTCTATCGGCACAACGGGCTCTGGCCTCTCTCTATCGGCACCAACGGGCTCTGGCCTCTCTCTATCGGGACCAACGGGCTCTGGGCTCTCTCTCTATCGGCACAACGGGCTCTGGCCTCTCTCTATCGGGAACAACGGACTCTGGGCTCTCTCTCTATCGGCACAACGGGCTCTGGGCTCTCTCTCTATCGGCACAACGGGCTCTGGGCTCTCTCTCTATCGGCACAACGGGCTCTGGGCTCTCTCTCTATCGGCACAACGGGCTCTGGGCTCTCTCTCTATCGGCACAACGGGCTCTGGGCTCTCTCTCTATCGGCACAACGGGCTCTGGCCTCTCTCTCTATCGGCACAACGGGCTCTGGCCTCTCTCTATCGGCACAACGGGCTCTGGCCTCTCTCTATCGGGACCAACGGGCTCTGGGCTCTCTCTCTATCGGCACAACGGGCTCTGGCCTCTCTCTATCGGGAACAACGGACTCTGGGCTCTCTCTCTATCGGCACAACGGGCTCTGGGCTCTCTCTCTATCGGCACAACGGGCTCTGGGCTCTCTCTCTATCGGCACAACGGGCTCTGGGCTCTCTCTCTATCGGCACAACGGGCTCTGGGCTCTCTCTCTATCGGCACAACGGGCTCTGGCCTCTCTCTATCGGGAACAACGGACTCTGGCCTCTCTCTCTATCGGCACAACGGGCTCTGGCCTCTCTCTCTATCGGCACAACGGGCTCTGGCCTCTCTCTCTATCGGCACAACGGGCTCTGGCCTCTCTCTCTATCGGCACAACGGGCTCTGGCCTCTCTCTCTATCGGCACAACGGGCTCTGGCCTCTCTCTCTATCGGCACAACGGGCTCTGGCCTCTATCGGCACAACGGGCTCTGGCCTCTATCAGCACAACGGGCTCTGGCCTCTCTCTATCTGCACAACGGGCTCTGGCCTCTCTCTATCGGGAACTACGGGCTCTGACCTCCCTCTCTATCGGGAACAACAGGCACAACGGGCTCTGACCTCCCTCTCTATCGGGAACAACGGACTCTGGCCTCCCTCTCTATCGGGAACAACGGGCACAACGGACTCTGGCCTCCCTCTCTATCGGGAACAACGGACTCTGGCCTCCCTCTCTATCGGGAACAACGGGCACAACGGACTCTGGCCTCCCTCTCTATCGGGAACAACGGGCACAACGGACTCTGGCCTCCCTCTCTATCGGGAACAACGGACTCTGGCCTCCCTCTCTATCGGGAACAACGGACTCTGGCCTCCCTCTCTATCGCGGAACAACGGACCTCAGACTGGGGTCAAGGTTCAACTTCCAACAGGACAACGACCCTAAGCAACGACCTAAGCACACAGCCAAGGCAACGCAGGAGTGGCTTCGGGACAAGTCTCTGAATGTCCTTGAGTGGCCCAGCCAGAACCCAATCGAACATCTCTGGAGAGACCTGAAAATAGCTGTGCAGCAATGCTCCCTATCCAACGTGACAGAGCTTGAGAGGATCTGCAGAGAAGAATGGGAGAAACTCCCATGAGGGCATTGCCCCCCCCCCCCACTGGGGAGCTGGCCCAACCAATCAGAATACATTTTCCTACAAGGGCTTTATTACACAGAAGTACTATTCAGTTTTATCAGCTTTCCGGTTGGCCGGTCTCAGACGATACTCCAGGTGTAGAAGCTGGATGTGAAGGTCCTTGGCTGGCATGTGGTCTGCATGACTGAGGTGGCTTATGGTAGAGAAATTACCCTTCAATTATCTGTCAACAGCTTTGGTGGACATTCCTACAGTCAGCATGCCAATTGCATGCTCAACTTGACACATCTGTGGCATTGTGTTGTGTGACAAAACTGCACATTTTAGAGTGGCCTTTTATTGACCCCAGCAGAAGGTGCACCTGTGTAATGATCATGCTGTTTAATCAGCTTCTGGATATGCCACACCTGTCAGGTGGATGGATTATATTGGCAAAGGTGAAATGCTCACTAACAGGGATGGAAACACATTTGTGCACAACAGTTGAAAGGAAATGTGTTTTTTGTGTGTATGGAACATTTCTGGGATCTTTTATTTCAGCTCATGAAACATGGGACATGTTGTGTTGATATAAACAATAAAACTCTCACCCATCTACACACAATATCCCATAAGGACAAAGTGGAAAACTTATGCTTACAAAATGTTGCACGTTTATTGAAAATGAAATACAGAAATGTCATTTCCATAAGTATTCACACCCCTGGGTCGATACTGGTTAGAATCACCTTTGGCAGCGATTACAGCTGTGAGTCTTTCTGGGTCAGTCTCTAAGAGATTTGCATACCTGGATTGTGCTACATTTGCCCATTTTTTTTAATGCTTTTTAAAATTCTTAAAGCTCAAATTGGTTGTTGATCATTGCTAGACAACCATTTGCAGGTCTTGCCATAGATTTTCAAGTAGATTTAAGTCAAAACTGTAACTCAGCCACTCAAGAACATTCACCATCTTCTTGGTAAGCAACTCCAGTGTAGATTTGGCCTTGTGTTTTAGGTTATTGTCCTGCTGAAAGGTGAATTCATCTCCCAGTGTCTGGTGTAAAGCAGCCTGAATCAGGGTTCCCTCTAGGATTTTTCCTGTGCTCAGCTCCATTCTATTTCCCCAGTCCGATGACAAGCATACCCATAACAGGATGTAGCCGCCACCAGTAATGTGTTAGATTGGATTTGCCCCAAACAGTATTGTTGTGGTATTGTGGAGTAACTATAATGTTGTTGATCCATCCTCAGTTTTCTCCTATCACAGCCATTAAACTCTGTAACTGTTTTAAAGTCACCATTGGCCTCATGGTGAAATCCCTGAGCTGTTTCCTTCCTCTCCGGCAACTGAGTTAGGAAGGATGCCTGTATCTTTGTAGTGGCTAGGTGTATTGATACACCGTCCTAAGTGTAATTAATTTGTTCAAGGGGATATTCAATGTCTGCATTTTTATTTTATTTAGATCCATCTACCAATAGGATGCCCTATCCATCTACCAATAGGATGCCCTATCCATCTACCAATAGGATGCCCTATCCATCTACCAATAGGATGCCCTATCCATCTACCAATAGGATGCCCTATCCATCTACCAATAGGATGCCCTATCCATCTACCAATAGGATGCCCTATCCATCTACCAATAGGATGCCCAAAGACCTCCCTGGTCTTTGTGGTTGAAATCCCCAGTTTGCCTGAGGGACCTTACAATTATCTGTATGTGTGAGGTACAGAGATGAGGTAGTCATTCAGAAATCATGTGAGACACTTATTGCAAAAAGAGTGAGTCCTTGCAACCTATGATGTGACTTGTTAAATACATTTTTCCTCCTGAATTTATTGAGGCTTAACAAAGGGGTTCAAAACAGATTAACTCGAGACATTTCAGCTTGACATTTTTTATTAATTTTGCAAATGTTCTACAAATAAAATTTCACTCCGATCTACCCACTACCCCATAATGTCAGTGACACAATCTCAACTTTAAGTTCAGTAACACAGAATATGGGAAAAGTCGAGGGGTGTGAATACTTTATGACACGGATATTAAGTGCTCCGCACGTCATCGTCGTTAACGGTTGGAAAACAGTTTCGCTAGCGCAGATTTGAATATGTTCCGGTATACATCCAATAATATTGAGGAGTTTACCACATCAGTCACCGGCTTCGTTGATAAGAGCATCAACGACAACGTCCCCATTGTGACCGTACGTACATATCCCAACCAGAAGCCATGGATTACAGGCAATATCCGTACCGAACTAAGGTCTAGAGCTGCCGCTTTTAAAGAACGGAACACTAATCCAGACATTTATAAGAAATCCGGCTAAGACCTCCGACCCATCAAAGCGTCAATACAGGACTAAGATCGAATTCTGCTACACCTACTCTGACGCTAACTATATGGATAACAAACTATCACGGATTACAAAGGGAAACCCAGCCTCAAGCCTACCAGAATCAATAAGATTGCTAAATAGTTAGTCTGGATAGCTATTTGGTTAACTATTTAACTATCTGCCCCTTTATGCACTAACTCTGTTGACTCATCTGCTCTTACTGTCTATTATCTATCCTTTACCCCTACCTACAGTATACTGCTGTTACTGTCTATTATCTATCCTTTACCCCTACCTACAGTACACTGCTGTTACTGTCTATTATCTATCCTTTACCCCTACCTACAGTATACTGCTGTTACTGTCTATTATCTATCCTTTACCCCTACCTACAGTATACTGCTGTTACTGTCTATTATCTATCCTTTACCCCTACCAACAGTATACTGCTGTTACTGTCTATTATCTATCCTTTACCCCTACCTACAGTATACTGCTGTTACTGTCTATTATCTATCCTACCTATTTGCATGTACCTCATACCCCTGCATGTCCACTTGGTACCTGTACTACGTGTTTTTAGCCAACTTATCGTTAGTCGTTGTGTATTTTTATTCCTGGGGTTATAATTGTTCTGTTTCTCTCTGCATTGTTGGGAAGGGCCTGTCGGTAAACAGTTCATAGTCTACACCTGTTGTTTACCAAGCATGTGACTTGTACAATTTGATTTGACATTGTTGCATGTGTTTTTTATGCTGTGTTAGAATGTTGTGTTGTTAGAATGTTGTGTTGTTAGAATGTTGTGTTGTTAGAATGTTGTGTTGTTAGAATGTTGTGTTGTTAGAATGTTGTGTTGTTAGGATGTTGTGTTGTTAGAATGTTGTGTTAGAATGTTGTG
This sequence comes from Oncorhynchus clarkii lewisi, assembly GCF_045791955.1. Lineage (NCBI taxonomy): Eukaryota > Metazoa > Chordata > Actinopteri > Salmoniformes > Salmonidae > Oncorhynchus > Oncorhynchus clarkii. Next base: position 47,030,832 of record NC_092175.1, on the reverse strand, counting down.
TTGATTGAAAGCTGTGTTAGAATGTTGTGTTAGGATGTTGTGTTGTTAGGCTGTGTTGTGTTGTTAGGCTGTGTTGTGTTGTTAGAATGTTGTGGTGTTAGAATGTTGTGGTGTTAGAATGTTGTGGTGTTAGAATGTTGTGGTGTTAGAATGTTGTGGTGTTAGAATGTTGTGGTGTTAGAATGTTGTGTTGATTGAATGTTGTGTTGATTGAATGTTGCGTTGATTGAATGTTGCGTTGTTAGAATGTTGTGTTGTGTTGTTAGAATGTTGTTGTGTTAGAATGTTGCGTTGTTAGAATGTTGCGTTGTTAGAATGTTGTTGCGTTGTTAGAATGTTGTTGCGTTGTTAGAATGTTGTTGCGTTGTTAGAATGTTGTTTCGTTGTTAGAATGTTGTTGCGTTGTTAGAATGTTGCGTTGTTAGAATGTTGCGTTGTTAGAATGTTGTGTTATTTTGTTACAATGTTGTGTTGTTGTGTAGACCCACAGGGAGTTGGTGCGTCTGTCGGAGGGCGTCGGGTTCAGAGTTCACATACTAGACAAGGCCTCCATGGCAGCCAGGAAACACGCTCCCAGCTCTCACAAGAAATCCGGTACAAAGACAATATTCAAATGATCTGTAAAATGCGCTGGGACCTGTTTACTAATGAGACCGAGACCAGCACAACAGCCCTCACTCATTTTCTATGTTTTTTGTTCCTCCCCCTCTCTCTCCCCCTCTCCCCTCTCTCTCTCTCCCCTCTCTGTCTAGATATTCTGATCAGTACCCCCAATAGACTGGTGTTCCTCCTGAAGCAGGATGCTATAGACCTCAGCAGGTCAGCTCCCCCCTCTGTGTGTGTTGGCTCTATGTTGGTTGAGGGCTATTGTAACAGGTTTTGTTTGTCAATACTGTGTGTGTTAAACACATCCACACACATTATTAACTATACTCGTGGAGACCAGAAGTCAAAACATTTGGGCCAACTGGGTTCACAAGGTCAAACGCTATTTCTAAGTTGTTTAGGGTTAAGGTTAGAATTAGGGTTAGGGGCTAAGGTTAGAATTAGGGTTAGGAGCTAAGGTTAGAATTATGGTTAGGGGCTAAGGTTTGAATTAGGGTTAGGAGCTAAGGTTCGAATTAGGGTTAGGAGCTAAGGTTAGAATTAGGGTTAGGAGCTAAGGTTAGAATTAGGGTTAGGAGCTAAGGTTAGAATTAGAATTAGGAGCTAAGGTTAGAATTAGGGTTAGGTTTTGTGGTTAGGGGAAATAGGATTTTGAATGGGACAGAAATGTATGTCCCCGTAAGGTTAGTTTGGACTGGGCGCTATGACCAAAATATATCACTGTATTTTTAAAAATGTTAGTCCTAAAAGTCCTTAATGTGCTTTGAGTAATGACCCCAGGGTGGCAACATACATTCTGCGTGATTTCAATGGGTCTTTCTCCTTTCTGTTTTCTACTGTTCAATTCAACCAAAAACATTTTCATACATTTCTGTGTTTCCTGCACTGAGGATCATTTCCACACTGCCGCGTAAGACTGGCTGCACAATATGGGCCACAGATACTAGGCCTTATTTATAACCAAATGTTGCAATTGATTTAGAGCAAAAACACTGGTGAACTGTTGGAATCATGGCAATAGAAGGATTATTCTAATTCTATAGTTAGAATATAAATAATGGTGGGCACTTTGAATACTGTGTTGTTTGAGATGACAACGAATGAAAATGCCAGGGAGGAGTTATTGTGACCGGGTAGGAACCAAAGTGTTGATAAGTGTTTCCTAGGGGACCCTATAATCTTTGGCTACATAAGATGTTTCTTCATGTAGCCGACATATTCATGCTATAACTATTCCTCTTTGATTTAGAAGATACTTTTTTCCCACAAACTTGCTAAGAACTTTGCAGATGTAAGAAACAAACTAATAGTGTAATTATGGAACGCTACTAGATTTATATTAAGAAGCAAAATGGAAACAACATTGTCGCATGTGCTACGTAGAACCCCACAGTGGTGGTGTCATAATACCCATAAAACCTAGTGGTCAAACAGGGAAATGGCTCCATTGTTTTTCCACCATTTCATTTTGTATTTATTTTAGAAACACTTAAATTAAGGGCTGTGTTTCGTGTAGTCTTTACCCTGACGTGGCGTTTTGAGGACCGTGTACATCTCTCTCGGACAAGGGGACTTTTATCAAGATATTCTGGCTCTACTTACTCAGATTCTGAAATGCTAATTTGCATCAAAGTTGACATTATGCAAGACTACAAATCCCTGCAAGCTCCTGCACGTCATCGCTATCTGGCACCTTTGCTAACATATTGTCAATTTAAAACTTGCACAAGTTTTCACAGAATTGTCCGTTTTTAATGAAATGTAGCCAATTTTATTCATTACTACAAATAGCTAACATTAGATAGTTAATCCAGACATTCTTACCTTTGCCTCGATTCGGCTAGATCATGGTGGCATTTGTAGTTCTTTATATTAGCCACATTAGCAGTTAATTGCCGTTTCATTTTTGGCTAGTAAATACAGGCGACTGACTATATTGATAAAAGTCTACGAGTCTATAAAGTCTATAAAAGTCGACTATATTGATAAACCTACGAGAAACACATCCCTTATTTTAAGTGTTTCTAAAATTAAAAAAATGAATTGTGAAAAAACAATGGAACCATTTTTATTTCCCTGTTTGACCACACGGCTTTATGGGGATTATGACTCATACTGTGGTACTCGATTGGCCATGCAGACTGAACACAAGTGTCTCTGGGAAAGTAACATCACAATGCGCTCCTTGAGTGACAGGGGGGCGGGGCTAGTTCTGTGTGGAAAGCGGCATAGAGAGAGAGCTTAGAGAGACGACCCAAGTAGCCAAGTCAACTATAAAAACGGACGTTACACACAGCGTATCACATTTAACAAACCAAACGTTCAAATATCGTTCTAGAAGGTAAAGTAAAAACCCAAACCGGTCCCTGCATCAATATCTGTGTATAGTAAAATACGGTTAACCGCCCAGCCCTAAGGTTAGTTATACAAGACTGTGTTATTTCTGTGTTGTTGGGTCTGATATGTTGGTTGAGGGCTGTCGTAGCAGGGTTTGTTAATACTGTGTGTGTGTGTGTGTGTGCTCAGTGTGGAATGGTTGGTGGTGGATGAGAGCGATAAGCTGTTTGAGGATGGTCGTAGTGGCTTCAGAGAGCAGCTAGCAGCAGTGTTCCAGGCGTGTTCCTCTCCGCGGGTCAGACGAGCGCTCTACAGTGCTACCTGTGCTCCAGACGTGGAACAGTGGTGTCGTCTCAACCTCGACAACCTGGTCTCTGTCAACATTGGACACAGGTACTCCACTACCCACAGTCCCCTGTTCTACTATACTACACTACCCATAACTACCCTCTCTATCGTGTCGCCCTGTCTCTTACACTACCCATAACTACCCTCTCTATCGTGTCGCCCTGTCTCTTACACTACCCATAACTACCCTCTCTATCGTGCCGCCCTGTCTCTTACACTACCCATAACTACCCTCTCTTCTTTGCAGAGCCGTGGTTGAGTGGTAACACTGCACATGAACAAAGCTCCCCACCGTATACCGGGGTTCAACCCCTTCTAACTGTATCTCCTGTCTGTAATCTCGTTCAGAACCATCTAAAAAGAGTTTAAAAACGATTGTGTGTGTGTTCTCAGGAACTCTGCAGTAGAGACAGTAGAACAGGAGCTGCTGTTTGTTGGAACGGAGAACGGGAAGTTACTGGCCGTGAGGGACATCATCAAGAAGGTACCTTTCCAAATAAATCTAATCAAATGTTATTAGTCAAATACAACAGGTGTAGTAGACCTTACAGTGAAATGCTGAATACAACAGGTGTAGTAGACCTTACAGTGAAATGCTGAATACAACAGGTGTAGTAGACCTTACAGTGAAATGCTGAATACAACAGGTGTAGTAGACCTCACAGTGAAATGCTGAATACAACAGGTGTAGTAGACCTCACAGTGAAATGCTGAATACAACAGGTGTAGTAGACCTTACAGTGAAATGCTGAATACAACAGGTGTAGTAGACCTTACAGTGAAATGTTGAATACAACAGGTGTAGTAGACCTTACAGTGAAATGCTGAATACAACAGGTGTAGATAGCCCTTACAGTGAAATGCTGAATACAACAGGTGTAGTAGACCTTACAGTGAAATGCTGAATACAACAGGTGTAGTAGACCTCACAGTGAAATGCTGAATACAACAGGTGTAGTAGACCTTACAGTGAAATGCTGAATACAACAGGTGTAGTAGACCTTACAGTGAAATGCTGAATACAACAGGTGTAGTAGACCTTACAGTGAAATGCTGAATACAACAGGTGTAGTAGACCTCACAGTGAAATGCTGAATACAACAGGTGTAGTAGACCTCACAGTGAAATGCTGAATACAACAGGTGTAGTAGACCTTACAGTGAAATTATTACTTACAAGCTCTTAACCAACAATGCAGTTTAAAAAAAACGAAAACAAGTCAAATTAACAAGTAATTAAAGAGCAGCAGTAAAATTACAATAGCGAGGCTATATACAGGGGTACCGGTACAGAGTCAATGTGGAGGCTATATACAGGGGGTACTGGTACAGAGTCAATGTGGAGACTATATACAGGGGGTACCGGTACAGAGTCAATGTGGAGGCTATATACAGGGGGTACTGGTACAGAGTCAATGTGGAGGCTATATACAGGGGGTACTGGTACAGAGTCAATGTGGAGGCTATATACAGGGGGTACCGGTACAGAGTCAATGTGGAGGCTATATACAGGGTGTTACGGTACAGAGTCAATGTGGAGGCTATATACAGGGGGTACCGGTACAGAGTCAATGTGGAGGCTATATACAGGGGGTACCGGTACAGAGTCAATGTGGAGACTATATACAGGGGGTACTGGTACAGAGTCAATGTGGAGGCTATATACAGGGTGTTATGGTACAGAGTCAATGTGGAGACTATATACAGGGGGTACCGGTACAGAGTCAATGTGGAGGCTATATGCAGGGGGTACCGGTTCAGAGTCAATGTGGAGGCTATATACAGGGGGTACCGGTACAGAGTCAATGTGGAGGCTATATACAGGGGGTACCGGTACAGAGTCAATGTGGAGGCTATATACAGGGTGTTATGGTACAGAGTCAATGTGGAGACTATATACAGGGGGTACCGGTACAGAGTCAATGTGGAGGCTATATACAGGGGGTACCGGTACAGAGTCAATGTGGAGGCTATATACAGGGGGTACCGGTACAGAGTCAATGTGGAGGCTATATACAGGGGGTACCGACACAGAGTCAATGTGGAGGCTATATACAGGGGGTACCGGTACAGAGTCAATGTGGAGGCTATATACAGGGGGTACCGGTACAGAGTCAATGTGGAGGCTATATACAGGGTGTTACGGTACAGAGTTAATGTGGAGGCTATATACAGGGGGTACCGGTACAGAGTCAATGTGGAGGCTATATACAGGGGGTACCGGTACAGAGTCAATGTGGAGGTTATATACAGGGGGTACCGGTACAGAGTCAATGTGGAGGCTATATACAGGGGGTACCGGTACAGAGTCAATGTGGAGGCTATATACAGGGGGTACCGACACAGAGTCAATGTGGAGGCTATATACAGGGGGTACCGGTACAGAGTCAATGTGGAGGCTATATACAGGGGGTACCGGTACAGAGTCAATGTGGAGGCTATATACAGGGTGTTACGGTACAGAGTTAATGTGCGGGGGCACCGGTTAGTTGAGGTAATATGTACATGTAGGGAGAGTTAATAAAGTGACTATTCATACAACATAACAACAGAGTAGCAGCGGTGTAAGGGGGGGGGGGGGGCAATGCCAATAGTCTGGGTAGCCATTTGATTAGATGTTCAGGAGTCTTATGGCTTGGGGGGTACAAGCTGTTTAGAAGCCTCTTGGACCTAGACTTGGTGCTCCGGTACCGCTTGCCGTGTGGTAGCAGAGAGAACAGTCTATGACTAAGGTGGCTGGGGTCTTTGACAATTTGTAGGGCCTTCCTCTGACACCATCTGGTGTAGAGGTCCTGGATGGCAGGCAGCTTAGCCCCAGTGATGTACTGGGCCGTACGCACTACACTCTGTAGTGCCTTGCAGTCGGAGGCTGAGCAGTTGCCATACTAGGCAGTGATGCAACCAGTTAGGATGCTCTCGATGGTGCAGCTGTAGAACTTTTTGAGGATCTGAGGACCCGTGCCAAATCTTTCCAGATTCCTGATGTTTTGTCGTGCCCTCTTCACGACTGTCTTGGTGTGTTTGGACCATTCTAGTTTGTTGTTTATGTGGACGCCAAGGAACTTGAAGCTCTCAACCTGCTCTACTGCAGCCTCGTCTATGAGAATGGGCGCGTGCTCGGTCCTCTTTTTCCTGTAGTCCACAATCATCTCCTTTGTCTTGCTCACGTTGAGGATAGAGGTTGTTGTCGTGCACCGCATGGCCAGGTCTCTGACCTCCTTCCTATAGGAAGTCTCGTCGTTGTCGGTGATCAGTCCTATCACTGTTGTGTCATCGGCAAACTTAATGATCGTGTTGGAGTCGTGCCTGGCCATGCAGTCATGAGTGAACAGGGAGTACAGGAGGGGAATGAGCACGCACCCCTGAGGGGCCCCTGTGTTGAGGATCAGCGTGACGGATGCGTTGTTACCTACCCTTACTACCTGGGGGTGGCCCGTAAAGAAGTCCAGGATCCATTTGCAGAGGGGGGTGTTTAGTTCTAGGGTCCTTAGCTTATTGATGAGCTTTGAGGGTACTATGGTGTTGAACGCGGAGCTGTAGTCAATGAACAGCATTCTCACATAGGTGTTATTTTTGTCCAGGTGGGAAAGGGAAGTGTGGAGTGCAATAGAGATTGCATCATCTGTGGATCTGTTGGGGTGGTATGCAAATTGGAGTGGGTCTAGGGTTTCTGGGATAATGGTGTTGATGTGAGCCATGACCAGCCTTTCAAAGCATTTCATTGATACAGATTTGTGTGCTACGGGTCAGCAGCCATTTAGGCAGGTTAACTTTGTGTTCTTGGGCGCAGGGACTATGGTGGTCTGCTTAAAACAGGTTGGCACTACAGACTCAGACAGGGAGACATTGAAAATGTCAGTGAAGACACTTGTCAGTTGGTCAAAGCATGCTCACAGTACACTTCCTGGTTATCCGTCTGGCCCTGCGGCCTTGTGAATGTTGTGAATGACCTTTTTTAACCTGTTTGGGGTAGGGGGCAGCATTTTCACTTTTGGATAAATTGCGTGCCCAAACTGAACTGCCTCCTACTCTGTCCCAGATCCTAATATATGCATATTATTATTATTAGTGTTGGGTAGAAAACACTCTGAAGTTTCTAAAACTGTTTGAATCATGTCTGTGACTATAACAGAACTTATTTAGCAGGCGAAACCACGACGACAAACCATTCAGGTCTTCTTTTTTTTTGAGGTCACTGTTTTTTCAATACGTTTTCATGGGGAATCCAGAGTTCTAAACGACTTTCCTGCAGTTCCTACCGCTTCCACTGGATGTCACCAGTTTGTAGAAATTGGTTGAGGTTTTTCCTTTGTGTAATGAAGAAGTACCATAGCTCAGAACGAACGTCATTTCATGTGTACCTTTTGATAGAGGCGCGTAACCAGAAAAGTAGTGTCAGTTTGTTTTGCTCCTGTATTGAACACAGATCATCCCGTCTTCAATTTGATCAATTATATACGTTTAGAAATACCTAAAGTTGTATTACAAAAGTGCCAAGTGTGGCATATCAAGAAAGGGATTAAACAGCATGGTCATTACACAGGTGGACCTTGTGCTGGGGACAATAAAAGGCCAATCTAAAATGTGCAGTTTTGTCATACACCTCAATGCCAATGGGGTATTCAGGTACAGATGGTTAGAGTTCTGGATCCAGACCCTCTGGGGTATTCAGGTACAGGTGGTTAGAGTTCTGGATCCAGACCCTCTGGGGTATTCAGGTACAGATGGTTAGAGTTCTGGATCCGGGGACTCTGGGGTATTCAGGTACAGATGGTTAGAGTTCTGGATCCGGGGACTCTGGGGTATTCGGCTACAGGTGGATCTGTGAAGACTCTCGTCCCTGTGAAAGAGAAGGTTGAGGACCCCTGGCTTAGACTAGACAACATGTAAACAATATATCCTCTCCAGATGTTTATTGAAAACATAAATACATTTGCACAATGATCGCTTGTTATCTCTCAAATACATCGTTACAGTTGTTGATTAGCTAGCTAGCGGATTTTAGCCATATTGGCGTAGACATGACATCAGTCAACACAAGACATGGTATCAAGAACAAGATACAACAAGCTTAAACGAGCCACCTCCGATTCCTCACAAGGTAGTTTCTTGTCATTGTTGCTATCTGACCGTTCAGAATCATAACAACCCACATCTTCCGGCCACGTCGATGTGCGTCATTTTGGTGACGGAAGATAAACCATCTAATTCATTGGCTGATCCCTCATGACATGGATGGAATCATGTGATCATTCCTTCTTAACCCATTGGAAGTCCCACCCTGTTGACTTCCTGTACTTCAAAGTGTTTTAAGAAGTCCCACCCTGTTGACTTCCTGTACTTCAAAGTGTTTTAAGAAGTCCCACCCTGTTGACTTCCTGTACTTCAAAGTGTTTTAAGAAGTCCCACCCTGTTGACTTCCTGTACTTCAAAGTGTTTTAAGAAGTCCCACCCTGCTGACTTCCTGTACTTCAAAATGGTTTAGGAAGTCCACCCTGTTGGCTTCCTGTACTTCAAAATGGTTTAGGAAGTCCACCCTGCTGACTTCCTGTACTTCAAAATGGTTTAGGAAGTCCACCCTGTTGGCTTCCTGTACTTCAAAGTGTTTTAAGCCCTCTGGCCCTGTCTGTTAAAACATACATAGTCCTCTTTCTAACTCTGGTAATTACCCAGTACTCCCTGCACATTGACTCAGTACTGGTACCATGTGTATATAGCCTGGTACCATGTGTATATAGCCTGGTACCATGTGTATATAGCCTGGTACCATGTGTGTATATAGCCTGGTACCATGTGTGTGTGTGTATATAGCCTGGTACCGTGTGTGTGTGTATATAGCCTGGTACCGTGTGTGTGTGTATATAGCCTGGTACCGTGTGTGTGTGTATATAGCCTGGTACCGTGTGTGTGTGTGTATATAGCCTGGTACCGTGTGTGTGTGTGTATATAGCCTGGTACCGTGTGTGTGTGTATATAGCCTGGTACCGTGTGTGTGTGTGTGTGTATAGCCTGGTACCGTGTGTGTGTGTGTGTGTGTGTGTGTGTGTGTGTGTGTGTGTGTGTGTGTGTGTGTGTGTGTATATAGCCTGGTACCGTGTGTGTGTATATAGCCTGGTACCGTGTGTGTGTATATAGCCTGGTACCGTGTGTGTATATAGCCTGGTACCGTGTGTGTGTATATAGCCTGGTACCGTGTGTGTGTGTGTATATAGCCTGGTACCATGTGTATAAAGCAATGTTATTTTTATTTTTCTCTCTGCGTTGTTGGGAAGGGCCTGTAGGTTACATATCACTGTTAGTCTACACCTGTTGTTTACCAAGCATTTCACTGTTAGTCTACACCTGTTGTTTACCAAGCATTTCACTGTTAGTCTACACCTGTTGTTGTTGTTAGTCTACACCTGTTGTTTACCAAGCATGTTTCAGATAACATTTGCTACCTGAATGGTAAATACTAATTCCTCTCTCCTAGGGTTTCTTGCCCCCTATGCTGGTGTTTGTCCAGTCTATTGATCGAGCCAGAGAGCTCTTCCATGAGCTGGTGTACGAAGGCATCAACGTAGACATCATACACGCTGACCGCACACAGCAACAGGCACGCACATGCGCGCGCGCACACACACACACACACACACACAATATACTTGTCAAGACTTTTGGGGACCAGCAATTGATTTCCATCTAAATCCTGTTTTGCTGGACCTCTAACCCTAAATCTAACCTATAACCCCTAACCCTAAATCTAACCTATAACCCCTAACCCTAGTTTTAACCCTAAATCTAACCTTAACCTCTAACCCTAAATCTAACCTTAACCTCTAACCCTAGTTTTAACCCTAAATCTAACCTTAACCTCTAACCCTAGTTTTAACCCTAAATCTAACCTATAACCCCTAACCCTAAATCTAACCTATAACCCCTAACCCTAGTTTTAACCCTAAATCTAACCTTAACCTCTAACCCTAAATCTAACCTTAACCTCTAACCCTAGTTTTAACCCTAAATCTAACCTTAACCTCTAACCCTAGTTTTAACCCTAAATCTAACCATATCCTCTAACCCTAGTTTTAACCCTAAATCTAACCTTAACCTCTAACCCTAAATCGAATTTATAACCCCTAACCCTAGTTTTGACCCTAAATCTAACCTATAATCCCTAACCCTAGTTTTAACCCTAAATCTAACCTTAACCTCTAACCCTAGTTTTAACCCTAAATCTAACCTTAACCTCTAACCCTAAATCTAACCTTAACCTCTAACCCTAGTTTTAACCCTAAATCTAACCTTAACCTCTAACCCTAGTTTTAACCCTAAATCTAACCTTATCCTCTAACCCTAGTTTTAACCCTAAATCTAACCTTAACCTCTAACCCTAAATCGAATTTATAACCCCTAACCCTAGTTTTGACCCTAAATCTAACCTATAATCCCTAACCCTAGTTTTAACCCTAAATCTAACCTTAACCTCTAACCCTAGTTTTAACCCTAAATCTAACCTTAACCTCTAACCCTAAATCGAACTTATAACCCCTAACCCTAGTTTTAACCCTAAATCTAACCTTAACCTCTAACCCTAGTTTTAACCCTAAATCTAACCTTAACCTCTAACCCTAAATCTAACCTTAACCTCTAACCCTAGTTTTAACCCTAAATCTAACCTTAACCTCTAACCCTAGTTTTAACCCTAAATCTAACCTTATCCTCTAACCCTAGTTTTAACCCTAAATCTAACCTTAACCTCTAACCCTAAATCGAACTTATAACCCCTAACCCTAGTTTTGACCCTAAATCTAACCTATAATCCCTAACCCTAGTTTTAACCCTAAATCTAACCTTAACCTCTAACCCTAGTTTTAACCCTAAATCTAACCTTAACCTCTAACCCTAAATCGAACTTATAACCCCTAACCCTAGTTTTAACCCTAAATCTAACCTTAACCTCTAACCCTAGTTTTAACCCTAAATCTAACCTTAACCTCTAACCCTAAATCTAACCTTAACCTCTAACCCTAGTTTTAACCCTAAATCTAACCTTAACCTCTAACCCTAGTTTTAACCCTAAATCTAACCTTATCCTCTAACCCTAGTTTTAACCCTAAATCTAACCTTAACCTCTAACCCTAAATCTAACCTTAACCTCTAACCCTAAATCTAACCTTAACCTCTAACCCTAGTTTTAACCCTAAATCTAACCTTAACCTCTAACCCTAGTTTTAACCCTAAATCTAACCTTAACCTCTAACCCTAGTTTTAACCCTAAATCTAACCTTAACCTCTAACCCTAGTTTTAACCCTAAATCTAACCTATAACCTCTAACCCTAAATCTAACCTTAACCTCTAACCCTAGTTTTAACCCTAAATCTAACCTATAACCTCTAACCCTAGTTTTAACCCTAAATCTAACCTATAACCTCTAACCCTAGTTCTAACCCTAAATCTAACCTATAACCCCTAACCCTAGTTTTAACCCTAAATCTAACCTATAACCTCTAACCCTAAATCTAACCTTAACCTCTAACCCTAGTTTTAACCCTAAATCTAACCTTAACCTCTAACCCTAAATCTAACCTTAACCTCTAACCCTTGTTTTAACCCTAAATCTAACCTATAACCTCTAACCCTAGTTTTAACCCTAAATCTAACCTATAACCCCTAACCCTAGTTTTAACCCTAAATCTAACCTTAACCTCTAACCCTAAATCTAACCTATAACCTCTAACCCTAGTTTTAACCCTAAATCTAACCTTAACCTCTAACCCTAAATCTAACTTATAACCCCTAACCCTAGTTTTGACCCTAAATCTAACCTATAATCCCTAACCCTAGTTTTAACCCTAAATCTAACCAGCAAAATGTCCTTAGGTCTCTATATTTTAGTTAGTTTACTATTCTAGTGTGGACTTCTGGTACTCCCTTGTATAGTACAACATGTGTACACACACACACTACTGTACTCCCAAGTATAGTAAAACACACACTACTATAAGTCATTCCCTAACTGTTGTTTTTTTCTCCAGAGAGACAACGTGATCAGTAGTTTCCGGTCGGGTGATATCTGGGTGTTGATCTGTACAGCCCTGCTGGCCCGAGGCATCGACTTTAAGGGTGTCAACCTGGTGCTGAACTACGACTTCCCTACCAGCGCGGTGGAATACATCCACCGTATCGGTTAGTCCCTGCGTATCACTACACTACTGCACAAAGCTCTAAAAATCTCATCTCGTTTTATTAGTTACATACGATACTGCGTAACCGGTGCCCCCGCACGTACACATGACCTCGACGTGTAGGTGGGGGTAGAGTGACTGCAAAGACAATGCTCAGAGCAGCAGTGTAAAAACAAAGGGGGGGGGGGGGGGGGGGTCAATGTAAATAGTCTGGTGGCCATTTTGATGAGATGTTCTTGGAGGTAGAAGCTGTTAAGGAGCCTTCTGATCCTAGACTTGACGCTCTGGTATCGCTTGCCGTGAGGTAGCAGAGAAAGGTAGCAGAGAAAACCGTCTATGACTTGGTTGACTGGAGTCTTTGACCATTTTTTTGGGGAGACCCCCTGTTCCCTATATAGTGGTACTACTATAGACCAGAGCCCTGTTCCCTATATAGTGGTACTACTATAGACCAGAGCCCTGTTCCCTATATAGTGCACTACTTTAGACCAGAGCCCTGTTCCCTATATAGTGGTACTACTATAGACCAGAGCCCTGTTCCCTATATAGTGCACTACTTTAGACCAGAGTCCTGTTCCCTATATAGTGCACTACTTTAGACCAGAGCCCTATTCCCTATATAGTGGTACTACTATAGACCAGAGCCCTATTCCCTATATAGTGCACTACTATAGACCAGAACCCTATTCCCTATATAGTACACTACTATAGACCAGAGCCCTATTCCCTATATAGTGCACTACTATAGACCAGAGCCCTATTCCCTATATAGTGCACTACTATAGACCAGAGCCCTGTTCCCTATATAGTACACTACTATAGACCAGAGCCCTATTCCCTATATAGTGCACTACTATAGACCAGGGCCCCATTACCTATATAGTGCACTACTATAGACCAGGGCCCTATTACCTATATAGTACACTACTTTAGACCAGAGCCCTGTTCCCTATATAGTACACTACTATAGACCAGAGCCCTATTACCTATATAGTACACTACTTTAGACCAGAGCCCTATTCCCTATATAGTGCACTACTTTAGACCAGAGCCCTGTTCCCTATATAGTACACTACTATAGACCAGAGCCCTATTCCCTATATAGTGCACTACTATAGACCAGAGCCCTGTTCCCTATATAGTGCACTACTTTAGACCAGAGCCCTATTCCCTATATAGTGCACTACTTTAGACCAGAACCCTGTTCCCTATATAGTGGTACTACTATAGACCAGAGCCCTATTCCCTATATAGTACACTACTATAGACCAGAGCCCTATTCCCTATATAGTACACTACTATAGACCAGAGCCCTGTTCCCTATATAGTACACTACTATAGACCAGAGCCCTATTCCCTATATAGTGCACTACTATAGACCAGAGCCCTATTCCCTATATAGTGCACTACTATAGACCAGAGCCCTATTCCCTATATAGTACACTACTATAGACCAGAGCCCTGTTCCCTATATAGTACACTACTATAGACCAGAGCCCTATTCCCTATATAGTGCACTACTATAGACCAGAGCCCTATTCCCTATATAGTACACTACTATAGACCAGAGCCCTGTTCCCTATATAGTACACTACTATAGACCAGAACCCTGTTCCCTATATAGTACACTACTATAGACCAGAGCCCTATTCCCTATATAGTACACTACTATAGACCAGAGCCCTGTTCCCTATATAGTACACTACTATAGACCAGAACCCTGTTCCCTATATAGTGGTACTACTATAGACCAGAGCCCTGTTCCCTATATAGTACACTACTATAGACCAGAGCCCTGTTCCCTATATAGTACACTACTATAGACCAGAACCCTGTTCCCTATATAGTGGTACTACTATAGACCAGAGCCCTGTTCCCTATATAGTACACTACTATAGACCAGAGCCCTATTCCCTATATAGTACACTACTATAGACCAGAGCCCTGTTCCCTATATAGTACACTACTATAGACCAGAACCCTGTTCCCTATATAGTGGTACTACTATAGACCAGAGCCCTATTCCCTATATAGTACACTACTATAGACCAGAGCCCTGTTCCCTATATAGTACACTACTATAGACCAGAACCCTGTTCCCTATATAGTGGTACTACTATAGACCAGAGCCCTATTCCCTATATAGTGAGCTAGTTACAGTACGTATGTAATTAAGTGTTGTCCATCTTTGTATATCTAATCGAAGGTCGTACTGGCAGGGCCGGACGCACAGGGAGAGCTGTCACCTTCTTCACCGAGGATGACAAGCCTCTTCTACGCAGGTACACCAGGGGGAGGAGCCTAGGGATCCACAGGGGAGGGGCTTGTAAAGCAGCACGGTCTGATTGGAGCTGTAGTAATAACTCACCTCTCTCTCCCCCACCTCTCTCTCCCCCACCTCTCTCTCTCCCCCACCTCTCTCTCTCCCCCACCTCTCTCTCCCCCACCTCTCTCTCCCCCCACCCCACCTCTCTCTCTCTCTCCCCCCCACCTCTCTCTCTCTCTCTCCCCACCACCTCTCTCTCTCTCTCCCCCCACCTCTCTCTCCCCCCACCTCTCTCTCTCTCTCTCTCCCCCCACCTCTCTCTCTCTCTCTCTCCCCCCACCTCTCTCTCTCTCTCTCTCCCCCCACCTCTCTCTCTCTCCCCCCACCTCTCTCTCTCTCTCTCCCCCCACCTCTCTCTCTCTCTCCCCCCACCTCTCTCTCTCTCTCCCCCCACCTCTCTCTCTCTCTCCCCCCACCTCTCTCTCTCTCTCCCCCCACCTCTCTCTCTCTCTCTCCCCCCACCTCTCTCTCTCTCTCCCCCTCACCTCTCTCTCTCGCCCCCCCCACCTCTCTCTCTCTCTCCCCCCACCTCTCTCTCTCTCTCTCCCCCCACCTCTCTCTCTCTCTCCCCCCACCTCTCTCTCTCTCTCTCCCCCCACCTCTCTCTCTCTCTCCCCCCACCTCTCTCTCTCTCTCCCCCCACCTCTCTCTCTCTCTCCCCCCACCTCTCTCTCTCTCCCCCCCACCTCTCTCTCTCGCCCCCCCCACCTCTCTCTCTCGCCCCCCCCACCTCTCTCTCTCTCGCCCCCCCCACCTCTCTCTCTCGCCCCCCCCACCTCTCTCTCTCGCCCCCCCCACCTCTCTCTCTCGCCCCCCCCCACCTCTCTCTCTCGCCCCCCCACCTCTCTCTCTCGCCCCCCCACCTCTCTCTCTCGCCCCCCCACCTCTCTCTCTCGCCCCCCCACCTCTCTCTCTCGCCCCCCCACCTCTCTCTCTCGCCCCCCCACCTCTCTCTCTCGCCCCCCCACCTCTCTCTCTCTCGCCCCCCCCACCTCTCTCTCTCTCGCCCCCCCCACCTCTCTCTCTCTCGCCCCCCCCCACCTCTCTCTCTCGCCCCCCCCACCTCTCTCTCTCGCCCCCCCCACCTCTCTCTCTCTCCCCCCCCCCCACCCCTCTCTCTCGCCCCCCCCACCTCTCTCTCTCCCCCCCACCTCTCTCTCTCTCTCCAGTATTGCCAATGTGATCAAACAGGCCGGTTGTCCTGTCCCTGGCTACATGGTAGGCTTTAAAAAGATACACAGGTGAGTTTATATCTGCCTAGCATGGTTTAATCATGTATGTGGTTTAGCTGATGTTCCCTGCCTGTTATTATGCAGTAGTAGATGTGTTATAAATCAGTGACTGTTATCCCTTAGCATGGTTTAATCATGACGACTCACACACTGTGCTGCCAGTGTAGGAAGCCAGATAAAACAGACATTTAGAGGGTGAGGAGAGAGAGAGAATGGAGGAAGCTTGTTGTCTGGTTATGACATGTGTTATCTGAATTAGGACCACTGAATTATACCAACGGGGGAACTTTGAATGCCTTTAAACGTTAGCTAGATAATAACCTTGAGTGTCGAGCGGCACCAGAAATTAAAAACACATCTTACCTTTCTGTAGTTAATAAATCCAATGTGAAACGTGATCACTACAGTATCCTTAACTAGCATTGAAAAAGTCAATACATTTTTTAAATTAAACATCTCCTTCAATGGTGCTTGTAACGTTGTCAGTAGCTACAGTAACCTATGGGTCAGAGGGGAGGGGCTACAGTAACCTATGGGTCAGAGGGGAGGGGCTACAGTAACCTATGGGTCAGAGGGGAGGGGCTACAGTAACCTATGGGTCAGAGGGGAGGGGCTACAGTAACCTATGGGTCAGAGGGGAGGGGCTACAGTAACCTATGGGTCAGAGGGGAGGGGCTACGGTAACCTATGGGTCAGAGGGGAGGGGCTACGGTAACCTATGGGTCAGAGGGGAGGGGCTACGGTAACCTATGGGTCAGAGGGGAGGGGCTACGGTAACCTATGGGTCAGAGGGGAGGGGCTACAGTAACCTATGGGTCAGAGGGGAGGGGCTACGGTAACCTATGGGTCAGAGGGGAGGGGCTACGGTAACCTATGGCTCAGAGGTGAGGGGCTACGGTAACCTATGGCTCAGAGGGGAGGGGCTACGGTAACCTATGGCTCAGAGGGGAGGGGCTACGGTAACCTATGGGTCAGAGGGGAGGGGATACGGTAACCTATGGGTCAGAGGGGAGGGGCTACGGTAACCTAGAGGGGAGGGGCTACGGTAACCTATGGCTCAGAGGGGAGGGGCTACGGTAACCTATGGCTCAGAGGGGAGGGGCTACGGTAACCTATGGCTCAGAGGGGAGGGGCTACGGTAACCTATGGCTCAGAGGGGAGGGGCTACGGTAACCTATGGCTCAGAGGGGAGGGGCTACGGTAACCTATGGCTCAGAGGGGAGGGGCTACGGTAACCTATGGCTCAGAGGGGAGGGGCTACGGTAACCTATGGCTCAGAGGGGAGGGGCTACGGTAACCTATGGCTCAGAGGGGAGGGGCTACGGTAACCTATGGCTCAGAGGGGAGGGGCTACGGTAACCTATGGCTCAGAGGGGAGGGGCTACGGTAACCTATGGCTCAGAGGGGAGGGGCTACGGTAACCTATGGCTCAGAGGGGAGGGGCTACGGTAACCTATGGCTCAGAGGGGAGGGGCTACGGTAACCTATGGCTCAGAGGGGAGGGGCTACGGTAACCTATGGCTCAGAGGGGAGGGGCTACGGTAACCTATGGCTCAGAGGGGAGGGGCTACGGTAACCTATGGCTCAGAGGGGAGGGGCTACGGTAACCTATGGCTCAGAGGGGAGGGGCTACGGTAACCTATGGCTCAGAGGGGAGGGGCTACGGTAACCTATGGGTCAGAGGGGAGGGGCTACGGTAACCTATGGCTCAGAGGGGAGGGGCTACGGTAACCTATGGGTCAGAGGGGAGGGGCTACGGTAACCTATGGCTCAGAGGGGAGGGGCTACGGTAACCTATGGGTCAGAGGGGAGGGGCTACGGTAACCTATGGCTCAGAGGGGAGGGGCTACGGTAACCTATGGGTCAGAGGGGAGGGGCTACGGTAACCTATGGCTCAGAGGGGAGGGGCTACGGTAACCTATGGCTCAGAGGGGAGGGGCTACGGTAACCTATGGGCTCAGAGGGGAGGGGCTACGGTAACCTATGGCTCAGAGGGGAGGGGCTACGGTAACCTATGGCTCAGAGGGGAGGGGCTACGGTAACCTATGGGTCAGAGGGGAGGGGCTACGGTAACCTGAAAAATAAAAACCTAACAAAAGCATAACTGTATCTGCAGTAAGGTAAAACGGCAGCTCCAGAAGAAA
>NC_092175.1:46897944-47012572 GCF_045791955.1 Oncorhynchus clarkii lewisi | reverse complement strand
CCGCCGAAGAGGAGCACTATCTGTACCACGCCTCAATTTGTACTGAAGAAGGGAAGAGGAGGAGAGAAGACGGGAGGAGGAGTGGAAGGACCGAAGAGGAGCACTATCCGTACCACGCCTCAATTTGTACTGAAGAAGGGAAGAGGAGGAGAGAAGACGGGAGGAGGAGTGGAGGGAGGACTGGGAGGACCAAAGAAAGGAGCTGACGGACAGACGAAGGGAGATAAAGGACAGAAGTCGTCTGTTGGAGTCCAGTCTAAGGTCCAGGGGACGAGGTAGGAGCTCTGATCATGTAGAGGAAACAAAGGATCTTTGACAATTCATCTATTCCTCGCCACCGCCTCAACGCCATTGGAGGAGGAGAGTCGAGGTCCTTCGCCTCTTGACTTTCTTTTCCAGTCTGTTTTGAGGAGGAAAAGATGAATTGAGAAATATCCATCTGGGTTAATGTGCACTAACTGTCTTCTTTTGATGATGTCATCAGACATATTTGTGTTTAGTGTACTGTGAGGTTGACACTGACTTCCGACCCTTAGACTCTCTTGCCTCTTTCAATTCAAAGGGCATTATTGTCATGGGAAACATATGTTTACATTGCCAAAGCAAGTGAAATAGATAATAAACAAAGAATGAACCGTAAATATTACACTCAGCGTAGTTTCAGAGGAGTAGAGACATGTCATATTATGGCAGAACAATCCAAACTCATCTCCCGGCATGCCCAGCCCACTCATTATTTCAGCCAATCATGGCTTGCGTGAAGATTGCTGACTTTTTCTGTGGCAAAAATCAACTAGGCTCGTAGTTTTAACAGTTTTATTTGGTTTCTACATGTTTGTTTTTGAGGCACATGAAAGTTCACATAATTCAGCATTTCTGCCAAAAAACGTATTTTGATAAATAATTTATGTTCAAATGCCTCTCCTGTGAAGTAGTGATGCCAAAATAAGGCACTCGCTGGCTCCGTGCGCGCTCCCGCTGGCTCGGCTCCGTGCGCGCTCCCGCTGGCTCGGCTGTTGTATTGTGGAATCTTCGGTCAATACATTTAATTAAGACGATAAAGAAAGAGAATGTAAATACTACAGGGAATTAATCTTTTGGCTAAATCCCGCCAATGGGATCGATATGACAACAGCCAGTGAAAGTGCAGGGCGCCAAATTTAAAACAACAGAAATCTCATAATTAAAATTCCTCAGGCATACATGTATTTCACACCATTTTAAAGATACACTTCTTGTTAATCCCACCACAGTGTCCGATTTCAAATAGGCTTTTACAGCGAAAGCACCACAAACGGTTATGTTAGGTCAGAGCCAAGTCACAGAAAAACAGCCATTTTCCCAGCCAAAGAGAGGAGTCACAAAAAGCACAAATAGAGATAAAATGAATCACTAACCTCTGATGATCTTCATCAGATGACACTCATAGGACTTCATGTTACACAATACATGTATGTTTTGTTTGATATAGTTCATATTTATATAAAAAAATCTGTTTACATTGGCGCGTTACGTTCAGTAGTTCCAAAAACATGCTGTGATTTTGCAGAGAGCCACATCAATTTACAGAAGTACTCATTATAAATGTTGATGGAAAATACAAGTGTTATGCATGGAACTTTAGATACACTTCTCCTTCTCCTGGCAGCCGCTGTGTCAGATTTCAAAAAAGCTTTACGGAAAAAGCAAACCATGCAATAATCTGAGTACGGCGCTCAGAGACCAAAACAGCCAAAAAGATATCTGCCATGTTGTGCAGTCAACAGTCAGAAATAACATTATAAATATTCACTTACCTTTGATGATCTTCATCAGAATGCACTCCCAGGAATCCCAGTTCCAAAATAAACATTTGTTTTGTTCGATAATGTCCATAATTTATGTCCAAATAGCTTATTTTGTTAGCGCGTTTGGTAAACAAATCAAAACTCACGAAGCGCGTTCACTAGTTGCAGACAAAATGTCAAAAAGTTCCTTTACAGTCCGTAGAAACACGTCAAACGATGTATAGAATCAATCTTTAGAATGTTTTTATCATAAATATTCAATAATGTCCCAACCGGAGAATTACTTTGTCTGTAGAAAAGCAATAGAACGCGAGGTCGCTCACGTGAACGAGCGCCCCGAGCGTGTGGCTCTCTGCCAGACACCTGACTCATTCCCCTGTCACTCAGCCCCCCTTCACAGTAGAAGCCTGAAACAACGTTCTAAAGACTGTTGACATCTAGTGGAAGCCTTAGGAGATGCAACATGACCGGTATCTTCAATAGGGGCTGAGTTGAAAAACGATCAACCTCAGATTTCCCACCCGGGTTGGATTTTTTCTCAAGTTTTTGCCTGCCATATGAGTTCTGTTATACTCACAGACATCATTCAAACAGTTTTAGAAACTTCAGAGGGTTTATATACAAAATATACTAATAATATGCATATATTAGCAACTGGGACTGAGTAGCAGGCAGTTTACTCTGGGCACCTTATTCATCCAAGCTACTCAATACTGCCCCAGCCATAAGAAGTTAATGGGACGTTCCTCAGCTATGGAAATCATATATCTGGTTAATTCTTGGATTCTTTTTTTAATGCTCGCTTTATGTGATTAGTAAATGCACAGAAGTTGGGGATTGATTGAGATTTTCTTATTTGGGAGTATTTCTCACAGTAGAGGAGGCAGTGCATCTCTGTCTCTACCTCCCCTGTAGTGCAGTGACCAGATAGACACTCCTCTTTGGGCGGCCATGTTTTTTCGCGTCTCCCTTTTATAGCCAATTGGTGGTCGCTGAGGCTGTGTTTGGTCAGGATCTGTCTCTGTTTTGTATCTCTAGAGATATTTTGCCCGTTTCTTTTCTCTTTTTAAGCCAAATAGCAATCTAGTTAATTCTGTGTTTCATTTTCCCAATTTGCCAAATAGGTTTTCATTTCCATAACAATCTGGTTGATTTCCTTGTGTGTTTGGGTAATAGTGTTGTTTAGTGTTTTTAACAACAGCTGGCAGGGGACGGCGGGATTCTCGTACTCTTTTCTCTCAATTCAATTTGCTTTATTGGCATGATGTAATAACAATGTACATATTGCCAAAACATACTTTGGAGATTTAAAAAAATATTTTTTTGTAAATTAATCAAAATTGTCAATGGGACAATCATTCACAACAATAATCTCTGTTCCCAGGAAAAATAAGAAAGGAAAGAAGAACTGAGAAGACAGATGGGAAGACGGGCAGATGAGAGGAAGGAGAAGACCGATGGAGATGGGAAGACAGGCAGATGGGAGGAAGGAGAAGACAGGCAGATGAGAGGAAGGAGAAGACCAATGGAGATGGGAAGACAGGCAGATGAGAGGAAGGAGAAGACCAATGGAGATAGGAAGACAGGCAGATGAGAGGAAGGAGAAGACCGATGGAGATGGGAAGACAGGCAGATGAGAGGAAGGAGAAGACCGATGGAGATTGGAAGACGGGCAGATGAGAGGAAGGAGAAGACAGGCAGATGGGAGGAAGGAGAAGACAGGCAGATGAGAGGAAGGAGAAGACCGATGGAGGTGTATGATCTGTTCTGTTGCTTTCAGATACGTGTGATTTTGTATTTTTTGGACATTCTAATAAAAACTGTTGATTTAATGAAGTCAATTAAGAGCAAATTCTTAAAACCAGACATCACAAAATATATATAAGACACAGATAAACATAAAGATGTACAAGACGGATACATACAGCACCAGTCAAAAGTTTGGACACTTTTCATTGAAGGGTCTTTATTTTTACTATTTTCTAAATCTAGAATAATAGTGAAGACATCAAAACTATGAAATAACACATATGGAATCATGTAGTAACCAAAAACGTGTTAACAAATCTAAATATATTTGAGATTTTAGATTCTTCAAAGTAGCCAAGCTGATGACAGCTTGGCATGCTCTCAACCAGCTTCACCTGGAATGCTTTTATTTATATGCATTTTATTGCATGACATAAGTATTTGATCACCTACCAACCAGTAAGAATTCCGGCTCTCACAGACCTGTTCGTTTTTCTTTAAGAAGCCCTCCTGTTCTCCACTCACTACCTGTATTAACTGCACCTGTTTGAACCTGTATAAAAGACACCTGTCCACACACTCAATCAAACAGACTCAATGGCCAAGACCAGAGAGCTGTGTAAGGTCATTAGGGATAAAATTGTAGACCTGCACAAGGCTGGGATGGGCTACAGGACAATAGGCAAGCAGCTTGGTGAGAAGGCAACAACTGTAGGCGCAATTATTAGAAAATGAAGAAGTTCAAGATGACGGTCAATCACCCTCTGTCTTGGGGCTCCATGCAAGATCTCACCTCATGGGGCATCAATGATCATGAGGAAGGTGAGAGATCAGCCCAGAACTACACGGCAGGACCTGGTCAATGACCTGAAGAGAGCTGGGACCACAGTCTCAAAGAAAACCATTAGTAACACACTACGCCGTCATGGATTAAAATCCTGCAGCGCACGCAAGGTCCCCCTGCTCAAGTCCAGGCCCGTCTGAAGTTTGCTAATGACCATCTGGATGATCCAGAGGAATGGGAGAAGGTCATGTGGTCTGATGAGACAAATAGAGCTTTTGGTCTCAACTCCACTTGCCGTGTTTGGAGGAAGAATGATGAGGACAACCCCAAGAACACCATCCCAACCGTGAAGCATGGAGGTGGAAACATCATTCTTTGGGGATGCTTTTCTGCAAAGGGGACAGGACGACTGCACCGTATTGAGGGGAGGATGGATGGGGCCATGTATCGTGAGATCTTCCCTCAGTAAGAGCATTGAAGATGGGTCGTGGCTGGGTCTTCCAGCATGACAATGACCCGAAACACACAGCCAGGGCAACTAAGGAGTGGCCCCGTAAGAAGCATCTCAAGGTCCTGGAGTGGCCTAGCCAGTCTCCAGACCTGAACCCAATAGAAAATCTTTGGAGGGAGCTGAAAGTCCGTATTGCCCAGCGACAGCCCCGAAACCTGAAGGATCTGGAGAAGGTCTATATGGAGGAGTGGGCCAAAATCCCTGCTGCAGTGTGTGCAAACCTGGTCAAGAACTACAGGAAAAGTATGATCTCTGTAATTGCAAACACAGGTTTCTGTACCAAATATTAAGTTCTGCTTTTCTGATGGATCAAATACTTATGTCATGCAATAAAATGCAAATGAATTACTTAAAAATCATACAATGATTTTCTGGATTCCGTCTCTCACAGATTCCGTCTCTCACAGTTGAAGTGGACCTATGATAAAAATGACAGCCCCATGCTTTGTAAGTAGGAAAACCTGCAAAATCGTCAGTGTATCAAATACTTGTTCTCCCCAGTGTATATACACGTATATTATTCCCGACATCCCAGTTGTCTTGAACTCACTGAAGTCAAGTTTTCTCAGTTCCGAGTTGTTTTGAGCGTGGCACAAATCATGCTTCATTGACAGCATGGCCAATGTTGAACGTTTATCATTTTAAACATGGAAAAGAGACCCTTAATCCCAGATTTGGGACCACACAGCCACTCCACTGAGTTGCTTTGCAATGCTTGCAGTTAGCCACTGACACTGATTCCTTCCAAACCACTTTCCAACTTGTTGTGTAATGTTTGCACCGATACATTTTATCTCTTCTTTTGACAAAGATTAAAAAGGATTCGCCAGTATATTGTCAACTTGATGCATGATCACGGCTAGCTAAGATTTTGAAAGTAAGATGTTGACATGATCAGTCCAATCAAAGCTACTGTAGATATAACGTGATTTGACGTCATTTTATCTGTGGCCAATGACCTTGAGACTTTTCGGATGGGCGCTTTTATTGTAACTCTATGGCAGGACCCAAGGGGATAGAATTGGCTAGCTCTACCCTTAGACTTGTCGGTGACGTAGTGTCCCCATGAGTGACAGAACACTGAGCCAATAACGACGCAACGCTCTGTATTTGCTGCTGGCTTGCCCCACCACCACAGAAAGCACTGAGCTAGGCTGAAACACCTGCATTTTAGAGCCGCCTTACTCAAGAAAACAAAAAAAGAGACCATGTTTGTTTCCAGCTTTATTAACTCAATGATATATATTTGTCTACATTTTTTGCAAACTGATATGTGACACGTATTAATGCCAAAATAACATGCAAAACAGGCAAGCCCCACCTGCCCTGACTGACGGGTCGCCATTTGCTCTTTACATATTAGTGTTCATAGAATATTAGTGTAACATTTGGTAGTTGTCCGTCATTGTAAATAAGAATTTGTTATTAATCTATGTGCCTGGTGAAGCATTTTGGGAAGGTTTGTGTTATGGGTTTCGTTTGATGCTGTCTGTCGGTAAATGTGAATTACTGCAACACCAGTGTAACCCGGATGTATTGCAATGTGCTGTTACAAGACTGGTTACTCGCATCAGCGACTCTGTCTCGTCAGTTTAGTCCCTATGCCGACAGGAGACGCTCTGATCACTCCTGATATGTAGTTATTAAGAATATGCAACATTGATTCATAACATGTAGTTATCAAGAATATACATCATGGATTCCCAACATCTGAATAACATGTTATCATTAGTCCCCTGACGCCGAAGACGTCGATTAAGACAACCCTCCTCACCTCTCTGATTCAGAGGGGTTGGGGTTACATTTCGGAGGACACATTTCAGTTGTACAACTGTCTAGGTATCCCCCTTTCCCATTGGAATAACAGTGGCCCTAGACTCTGATTGAATGTCAGCTTTACCCAGGGGTGAAAGTAATGTATGTTCCGGTAGGGCGAACCTATTACAATTAATACAACATGCCCCCAAAAAACTACAGTCTATTACACCATTATGGAACAGTACTGCGTGTCAGCCGCAAGAACAATTAGAGGAATTGACTGGAAACCGGGTGGAATGTTCTCCAAACTGCGTTGTCGTTTGAGGAGTAAACTGACGTTTTGTCATGGCGGAGATGAGTGGCCGAGACCGAGGACAACAGTGGATAGATACATCAATTCAGACTACAAGTGTACTGCTCCTAATGACAATCACAGGACATCATTTCAATCTATACGGAGGTGTTTTGTAACACATGTATCTTTCCATTCATCAAATTGCGGATGCACAGTGCACTGTTGGGGTTTGGATGCTGAAATGAATTTGTAAGTGGATGAATGTGCGCGGGTAGCCCACAGGAGCGCCTTTAAGTGATTGTTTGACAACCGGATGAAAACACCATAACTGGTTGTGTTTATGCCACGTTTAAAAAAAGGCATAAACTAAGCTTTCCCTAAATTGAATTAAATTGGCAAAATTATATAGCCTAATTAGCTTCTCCTGTCTATACATAAATGAATAAAATCATTCAAAATAGGCTACTACACCGGAAAGCATGATTTGGCAAGAGGATCATTAGTTTATTTTATTAACGGGTGGATTGTTTTAAATCGCCTACAGTCGGAAGGGCCCGCAATGTGGGCAGCGGCTGCTGCAATACCAATAGATGACTGTTGCGTTGCGACTGTCAGCAATATTTAAAGATTACAATCCGGAAAAACTGTTTTGGAAGCACATGGATATTGCTGTAAAACATATTAGTCAGAAGACTCCAATCTGTATTTTAGCTTTCAAAATTCTTAACTTAAGGCTACTGTTCGTTCGATATCTTCCTGGCACCAGCAGAGAACATCGGCCATGTCCCCCCCCGGTGTGTGCATATTCAGTCTTTATCATTGGATCAGTGCCACTTTTGTTTGTATTTGGACAATAATGTCCCCCTCCATCGTATTTGTGCCTCCCGTTTTCGTAGGCCAATTATATGGATCAGACATCGGGTTTTGTTGATCTGTTCGTCAGTGTCAGCAGAGTAGGCTACTCTGTCATGGTCACAGTAAGAATGCGTGCGTGCTCTTGGCTGGCCGCTACCGATAAGAAATGCCATCTACTTTCACCCCCGGCTTTCCCTTAACATCCCATCACGTATAAAACAAACCTGTTACATTATAGAATCTATGAACATAGAAACGAATCCCATTCTGTTTAAGTATTCACCTTATGATGCCCGTGTCAACGAGGACAATCCAATTTGTGACCTTTTCCTTCTTGTGAATGGGCAAACAATCCTGTTTGATCAGGAACTGGGTCAAGTGGGAAGGGAATCATAAGGTGAATAGAATACACGAACATACTGTACAGAAACTGTCCCAGGCGGGTAGACCGTAACCGGTATGTACCAATACACGCGCATGTACTTTTCTTAGTCCCCCGTTTCTCAAATAAGTTCAAATTTGAGAAACGTTTAGTCACCACACCTTATTAGATCTTCAACATTGCAGAACCAATTTTATTTTTTGGTAAACTTTATTTTCTAAAATTACAAATTGTAAACTTAAAAGACAAATGTCATCGACAAAATTATTGGCACCTCAGAGCTAGTACTTGGTTGCACAGCCTATTGACCAAGATAACCGAAAACACTTCTTGAAGCAAAAAATATATATTCTTGACACACCTTTTCAACTGTCAATTTGGGGACTCTTAGCTGGGCACTCCGGAACCTCTGTTTAGGGGTCATTGTCCTGCTGGAAGACCCACAACCTTTAATGGAGACCCAGTTTTTGGATACTGGGTTGAACATTGGACTCCAGAAACCCAGAATCTGCTGATTTCATGTCTTGCACGTGTTCCAAGACCACTAGTACCAGAAGCAGCAAAGCAACCCAACAGCATTATCAAACCTCCACCATCTATGATTGTATGGAGGGTGTTATTTTATCTGAATGCTTTGTTTTGGTTGTTGGTGACCACCAGGAAGACCCCGCTGCTGAAGGAGACACCAGAAAGCCTGATTTGGACCCCCCCCCCCAACAAGACAAAATAATCAATAAGCAGATTATCAGGGCATTTTGGAGTGCAATGTCTCTCTGTTGAAGGTTGTGGGTCTTCTAGTAGGACAACAACCCTAAAAACACATAGAACCACCCTGGAATAGTTCAAGACGAAAACGCTGGACTGTTCTGGAGAGGCCAGTGAAGAGTCCAGAATTACATCCCTTACCTTGGGGGGAGAGCTCCAAACAGCAGTTGGTGGAGGGCATTGAATAACTAGATCCGCTAATTTTCCGAAGGTCAAATCGGCAGTAGAATAGTGCAGCAAGCTCATTGATGGAAGAAGAAACATTTGTCTTGAACAAAAAGCAAAAACAAGTACTAGCAACAAAATAAACATATGTGTTCTGCAATGTTGACGATCCAATAACCAAAAGGTGTGGAGACCAATTTCAAACGTTAACTTAAGAGAAGAAAAAGGGAATTATTTAAGAGAAGTGGCAAGGATGCCAATCTATTTGGCTGCAATTGTACATCTAGAATATGGAAAGATACATATTCCTCACACCAACACACTGTAACAGGAAGGTATGTGGGGTTCAGTGTGGCTTGAGGACTGCAAGGTGAACCAGGTCCCCCGTGATACAAGTCAGCATCCGACGTCCATCTATGTCTGAGGACGTCGGGAGCTGAGGGGGGGAAACCAGCCTGAACTTAACCCTAAATCTTACACATTTTGAGTTAAATGCCTAAACTCAATCTTTTAAAAAAACTTTGCATTTTGACGTTTGAGAAACATGGATCAACGTCTAATTCTGACGTGAGACTGAGCTGGTAGGAGGCGTTTGGCTCTGTGAAAGAGGAGCAGCCCAGCCTCCCGCTGGGGTCCAACCTCCTCACCCCTCCATAACGCTCTGCTGCACAGGACCTCTGGAGGGGGTGAGAGGGAAAAGAGAAGGAGAGGAGAGTTTGGTTGAGTCAGTGTGTCTGGTTGATAGCAGCAGTCTTTGTGTCAGTTAAACAATGTGAGCCATCCATTCATTCACTGTGTTTTTTGGGGGGGAAATTCACATCAGCGTCACATGCCTGTCCACTGGTCACAATGAGAGGCTCTTAGTTATCTGACGTAATGACACGACACTTCACTGCCCTCTGCCCTCTTGTGGCTGTGTTCCAGACAGACTCCTGACTTCTCCAGGGACAGGTTCTAATTCTCTACCCTTCTAGAAGTGTATACTTGTTCTTTCCTCAGGCATATGGAGGAACCTCCCTCCAGTAGGACCTTCTTAAAAATCGTTTACATCTTTTCCTGATTCCGTTTTAGTATTTTCTACATTTAGTTTTTCCAGGTTTCCACAGGTCTTTTCAGGTTTTCACTCTCAAAAGCACTATTTTTTTTAAAATAGAAAAACAACAAAACTGGATGTTGTAAGTCCACAACAATGATTAAAGCACATCAGGAGACCACTGTGAGGTCTTGGAAACCTCTGTGTTTCTGGGTGTAGTTAGTGTGCATGCACCAGCACGTTGTTTGGTTAGCAATGTTTCTGTGGTGCTCATCTGATTGCAGAGTTTTGTGAGGGATTTTTTCCCACCAGTTTTCAAAACAAAATGGCCACTGGATTAATGAAAATAATCCTATCAGCATTCTGCCAGATAGTCATAGGCTACTTTGTAGTTAACATTTCATTTAGTTTTATTTGGGGAAAGCCTTTCCATCTACCAGAAGACTTATCATCGCCGCTAGCAGCTAAGTGGACATTCCTGCGTCTCTTCAGGAAGTTGCAGGAATATAATTAACTTAGTAGACAATACATACAATTACTAAATTCAATGCAGTTAGTTGATTCCCTACTAAGTACAACAGTTTTTTAAAAATATTGTTGAATTCCGTTTTAAATGTCTGGATTCCGTGGTTCTGTCCTCGTTCTATTTTATAGGACCCTCCTTCTTGCACAAATCCAATGCTTTTAGAGTGGGTGTGAACAGTCATGCACTTCTGGAGAAGGAGAGAGAATCAGAACTCAAGCTTTGTCAAGATCATCTGGGTAGTTATTGTGTGTCTGAGTATCAGTCTGTTGTTGTTGTGTCTGAATGGAAGCCCACCGGTCTGAGTATCTTTTAGGCTTTTAGATGGACAGCACCATGCAATGTCATGCAGCCACGAGGTCAACTCTCCCATGCAGTCAAGTCAGTCAGTCAGCCAACCAATCAGCCACGAGGTCAACTCTCCCATGCAGTCAAGTCAGTCAGTCAGTCAGCCAACCAATCAGCCACGAGGTCAACTCTCCCATGCAGTCAAGTCAGTCATTCAGTCAGCCAACCAATCAGCCACGAGGTCAACTCTCCCATGCAGTCAAGTCAGTCAGTCAGTCAGCCAACCAATCAGCCACCAGGTTCAACTCTCCCATGCAGTCAAGTCAGTCAGCCAACCAATCAGCCATCAGGTTCAACTCAGCCATGCAGTCAAGTCAGTCAGTCAGCCAACCAATCAGCCACCAGGTTCAACTCTCCCATGCAGTCAAGTCAGTCAGTCAGCCAACCAATCAGCCATGAGGTCAACTCTGCCATATAGTCAAGTCAGTCAGTCAACTCTCCCATTCAGATGCAGATGGCCCAGTACCAGCAGTAGTTCAGTAAGAGAGTGTTAGGTGAGACAGTTAGCTAGTGTAAACGTGGTTACCTGCATATTCACTCTGCAATTAGAGAGTAGTTGAAGGTTCTGCTGTAGGATGAAAAACAACAGGGTTAACAACAGATAGGGATATACCTTTACAGTCCCAGCTGCTATACATTTACAGTCCCAGCTGCTATACCTTTACAGTCTCAGCTGCTATACCTTTACAGTCCCAGCTGCTATACCTTTACAGTCCCAGCTGCTATACCTTTACAGTCCCAGCTGCTATACCTTTACAGTCCCAGCTGCTATACCTTTACATCCCCGGCTGCTATACCTTTACAGTCCCAGCTGCTATACCTTTACAGGCCCAGCTGCTATACCTTTACAGTCCCAGCTGCTATACCTTTACAGTCCCAGCTGCTATACCTTTACAGTCCCAGCTGCTATACTTTTACAGTCCCAGCTGCTATACCTTTACAGTCCCAGCTGCTATACCTTTACAGTCCCGGCTGCTATACCTTTACAGTCCCGGCTGCTATACCTTTACAGTCCCGGCTGCTATACCTTTACAGTCCCGGCTGCTATACCTTTACAGTCCCGGCTGCTATACCTTTACAGTCCCGGCTGCTATACCTTTACAGTCCCAGCTGCTATACCTTTACAGTCCCAGCTGCTATACCTTTACAGTCCCAGCTGCTATACCTTTACAGTCCCAGCTGCTATACCTTTACAGCCCCGGCTGCTATACCTTTACAGTCCCAGCTGCTATACCTTTACAGGCCCAGCTGCTATACCTTTACAGTCCCAGCTGCTATACCTTTACAGTCCCAGCTGCTATACCTTTACAGTCCCAGCTGCTATACTTTTACAGTCCCAGCTGCTATACCTTTACAGTCCCAGCTGCTATACCTTTACAGTCCCAGCTGCTATACCTTTACAGTCCCGGCTGCTATACCTTTACAGTCCCGGCTGCTATACCTTTACAGTCCCGGCTGCTATACCTTTACAGTCCCGGCTGCTATACCTTTACAGTCCCGGCTGCTATACCTTTACAGCCCCAGCTGCTATACCTTTACAGACCCAGCTGCTATACCTTTACAGTCCCGGCTGCTATACCTTTACAGACCCAGCTGCTATACCTTTACAGTCCCAGCTGCCATACCTTTACAGTCCCAGCTGCTATACCTTTACAGCCACGGCTGCTATACCTTTACAGTCCCAGCTGCTATACCTTTACAGTCCCAGCTGCTATACCTTTACAGTCCCAGCTGCTATACCTTTACAGTCCCAGCTGCTATACCTTTACAGTCCCAGCTGCTATACCTTTACAGTCCCAGCTGCTATACCTTTACAGTCCCAGCTGCCATACCTTTACAGTCCCAGCTGCCCAGTTATCTGGACTTCAGCTATCGGATAGGATTAAAATACAAAGAAATATAACATGCAGAACGGGAGTCCCCATTCAAGTCAATGATACATGTTCTGTCCATTCTATTTCTATGCATTTAATCCTATCCGATAGGCGAAATCAAAAGAGATAACTGGGCCCTGGAAGCAGACAGACAGAGACACCCAGGTTTTCACTGATAAAGTCTGACTTAGTTGTTGGAGCTAATTTCATCGTTTGATCAAGTCTTAAAATCTGATAGAATTCATCAAAAAATGACTCTGATAAAGTTGTTTATTTTGAAAACGGTTTGGTGGGAGAACGAATCGATACACTAACATATTAATTTCCATTCTAAATTAAAGGTGCAATGCGTAGCATGTTAGTAACATGTAGCAACGTAGCATGTTAGTAGCATGTAGCAACGTAGCATGTTAGTAGCATGTAGCAACGTAATTTCAGAAAATATCCACCACGCATCTGCAGTAATAGTGGAATGATGGAGTTCAAATGATAAAATGGCCGACCGTGATTATTAGCCTTAATTAGTTGAGTGTCAACCTATGTGATTTGCTATGTTATTGTTACCTATGGAGATGTTGAAAATGGTGTTTTACTGGAGTAAAAGTCAGCTACCGTCGACCATTCATCTGGCTGTTGAAAACTACAACCGATTCTATTTGGATTGTTCAGGTTCACCATCAGCAATAGTTTTGGTAGTTTTGCTTTAAACAAGCAGCGTTGTATGTTTTTTTCCATTTTTAAATAGAGGGTAAAGTTCATTTCATAACGAGGACAGAAATCCCTTTTGCGGTGCGCACTGCATGGCCGAAACAGAGAAGACCACTCCATAAAAACATTTAAACTGTAAAAAAAATATATATATATTTTTGAGATGGGGGTGAAATCAAAAGTTATACTAGATATTAATTGGCTGTCATAGCGAATTCTTCAGCTCATTCTGTGAGCTCCTAGGCGTTTCCACTTCACAAATAACAGCACTTACAGTTGACCGGGGCAGGGCGGAAATTTGACTGGCCTGCGTAGTCTCACACACACACACACACACCCTCCTCCCCTAAGCATCACTCCTAAAACAAGTCCAACTATAGAGCTCTGACTCCCCCCTGTCCTCTCCAACTGCCCCCACATCACCCCCCTTCCAGTCCTCCCTCACTCATCCACATACCACAAGCCCAATTTGAATCTGAGCGGGCGGGAAGGAGAGAGCAGCTGAAGGGTTTTTAGGGCAGGCGACCGTTAGACAGGAGCCCCTCCTCAGGGCCCCAGAACAGGAAATGCATATCTGAGCCAGATTTGCTACCATCTCCCCGTCCTAACAAAACTAACCTCTCACTACATAGTCCTCTGTCCTGCTCCCTAGCCTAACCTCTCACTACATAGTCCTCTGTCCTGCTCCCCAGCCTAACCTCTCACTACATAGTCCTCTGTCCTGCTCCCCATCCTAACAAAACTAACCTCTCACTACATAGTCCTCTGTCCTGCTCTCCATCCTAACAAAACTAACCTCTCACTACATAGTCCTCTGTCCTCCTCCCCGTCCTAACCCCTCATTGCCCTATATAAATACTAGTGTAAATATAGTGAGTAAAACACTGTAACAGATATCTGTCTCTGTCCTGCTCCCCAGCCTAACCCCTCATTGCCATATATAAATACTAGTGTAAATATAGTGAGTAAAACACTGCAACAGACGGTATCTGTATGAATAAATGTTAGTGTTCTCTTCACCGGTCGTCTCTCCCTATGACATCATCAAAGGCGTGGGACAGACGTTTCAGCTTCCTGAGACCGCTGGACACACTCTCCAGGTCCCGGCCAAACTTCCTGTCAATCATACACAGGAACCAATCAGAGAGCAGGACACACCAGTCAATCACACGCACTCCATTCTGGGCATGGTCAATTCGGTATACATTGTTTGAGAGTGTGGATGTGTGTGTAGGGATGTACAGTACTCATTCAGGGGGTTCTCTTCATTTTTTACTATTGTCAACATTGTAGAATAATAGTGGAGACATCAAAACTATGAAATAACACATATGGAATCATGTAGTAACCAAAAAAAGTGTTAAACAAATCAAAATATAAGATTCTGCAAAGTAGCCACCCTTTGCCTTGATGACAGCTTTGCTCACTCTTGGCATTCTCTCAACCAGATTCATGAGGTAGTCACCTGGAATGCATTTCAATTAACAGGTGTGCCTTGTTAAGTTAATTTGTGGAATTTCTTTCCTTCTTTAATGCGTTTGAGCCCATTAGTTGTGTTGTGACAAGGTAGGACTGGAATACAGAAGAGGGTATACAGCCCTATTTGGTAAAAGACCAAGTCCATATTATGACAAGAACAGCTGAAATAAACAGAGAAAGAGTCCATCATTAGTCTCAAAAAACCATCCAGCTCCATGATGAAACTGGCTCTCATGAGGACCACTACAGGAAGGCCCAGAGTTACCTCTGCTGTGATGAAACTGGCTCTCATGAGGACCGCCACAGGAAGACCCAGAGTTACCTCTGCTGTGATGAAACTGGCTCTCAGGAGGACCACTACAGGAAGGCCCAGAGTTACCTCTGCTGTGATGAAACTGGCTCTCAGGAGGACCACTACAGGAAGGCCCAGAGTTACCTCTGCTGTGATGAAACTGGCTCTCAGGAGGACCACTACAGGAAGGCCCAGAGTTACCTCTGCTGTGATGAAACTGGCTCTCATGAGGACCACTACAGGAAGGCCCAGAGTTACCTCTGCTGTGATGAAACTGGCTCTCATGAGGACCACTACAGGAAGGCCCAGAGTTACCTCTGCTGTGATGAAACTGGCTCTCATGAGGACCACTACAGGAAGGGAAGGCCCAGAGTTACCTCTGCTGTGATGAAACTGGCTCTCATGAGGACCACTACAGGAAGGCCCAGAGTTACCTCTGCTGTGATGAAACTGGCTCTCATGAGGACCACTACAGGAAGGCCCAGAGTTACCTCTGCTGTGATGAAACTGGCTCTCATGAGGACCACTACAGGAAGGCCCAGAGTTACCTCTGCTGTGATGAAACTGGCTCTCATGAGGACCACTACAGGAAGGCCCAGAGTTACCTCTGCTGTGATGAAACTGGCTCTCATGAGGACCACTACAGGAAGGCCCAGAGTTACCTCTGCTGTGATGAAACTGGCTCTCAGGAGGACCACTACAGGAAGGCCCAGAGTTACCTCTGCTGTGATGAAACTGGCTCTCATGAGGACCACTACAGGAAGGCCCAGAGTTACCTCTGCTGTGATGAAACTGGCTCTCATGAGGACCACTACAGGAAGGCCCAGAGTTACCTCTGCTGTGATGAAACTGGCTCTCAGGAGGACCACTACAGGAAGGCCCAGAGTTACCTCTGCTGTGATGAAACTGGCTCTCATGAGGACCACTACAGGAAGGCCCAGAGTTACCTCTGCTGTGATGAAACTGGCTCTCAGGAGGACCACTACAGGAAGGCCCAGAGTTACCTCTGCTGTGATGAAACTGGCTCTCATGAGGACCACTACAGGAAGGCCCAGAGTTACCTCTGCTGTGATGAAACTGGCTCTCATGAGGACCACTACAGGAAGGCCCAGAGTTACCTCTGCTGTGATGAAACTGGCTCTCAGGAGGACCACTACAGGAAGGCCCAGAGTTACCTCTGCTGTGATGAAACTGGCTCTCATGAGGACCACTACAGGAAGGCCCAGAGTTACCTCTGCTGTGATGAAACTGGCTCTCATGAGGACCACTACAGGAAGGCCCAGAGTTACCTCTGCTGTGATGAAACTGGCTCTCAGGAGGACCACTACAGGAAGGCCCAGAGTTACCTCTGCTGTGATGAAACTGGCTCTCAGGAGGACCACTACAGGAAGGCCCAGAGTTACCTCTGCTGTGATGAAACTGGCTCTCATGAGGACCACTACAGGAAGGCCCAGAGTTACCTCTGCTGTGATGAAACTGGCTCTCATGAGGACCACTACAGGAAGGCCCAGAGTTACCTCTGCTGTGATGAAACTGGCTCTCATGAGGACCACTACAGGAAGGCCCAGAGTTACCTCTGCTGTGATGAAACTGGCTCTCAGGAGGACCACTACAGGAAGGCCCAGAGTTACCTCTGCTGTGATGAAACTGGCTCTCATGAGGACCGCTACAGGAAGGCCCAGAGTTACCTCTGCTGTGATGAAACTGGCTCTCATGAGGACCACTACAGGAAGGCCCAGAGTTACCTCTGCTGTGATGAAACTGGCTCTCAGGAGGACCACTACAGGAAGGCCCAGAGTTACCTCTGCTGTGATGAAACTGGCTCTCAGGAGGACCACTACAGGAAGGCCCAGAGTTACCTCTGCTGTGATGAAACTGGCTCTCAGGAGGACCACTACAGGAAGGCCCAGAGTTACCTCTGCTGTGATGAAACTGGCTCTCATGAGGACCACTACAGGAAGGCCCAGAGTTACCTCTGCTGTGATGAAACTGGCTCTCATGAGGACCACTACAGGAAGGCCCAGAGTTACCTCTGCTGTGATGAAACTGGCTCTCATGAGGACCACTACAGGAAGGCCCAGAGTTACCTCTGCTGTGATGAAACTGGCTCTCATGAGGACCACTACAGGAAGGCCCAGAGTTACCTCTGCTGTGATGAAACTGGCTCTCATGAGGACCACTACAGGAAGGCCCAGAGTTACCTCTGCTGTGATGAAACTGGCTCTCAGGAGGACCACTACAGGAAGGCCCAGAGTTACCTCTGCTGTGATGAAACTGGCTCTCATGAGGACCACTACAGGAAGGCCCAGAGTTACCTCTGCTGTGATGAAACTGGCTCTCATGAGGACCACTACAGGAAGGCCCAGAGTTACCTCTGCTGTGATGAAACTGGCTCTCAGGAGGACCACTACAGGAAGGCCCAGAGTTACCTCTGCTGTGATGAAACTGGCTCTCATGAGGACCACTACAGGAAGGCCCAGAGTTACCTCTGCTGTGATGAAACTGGCTCTCAGGAGGACCACTACAGGAAGGCCCAGAGTTACCTCTGCTGTGATGAAACTGGCTCTCATGAGGACCACTACAGGAAGGCCCAGAGTTACCTCTGCTGTGATGAAACTGGCTCTCATGAGGACCACTACAGGAAGGCCCAGAGTTACCTCTGCTGTGATGAAACTGGCTCTCAGGAGGACCACTACAGGAAGGCCCAGAGTTACCTCTGCTGTGATGAAACTGGCTCTCATGAGGACCACTACAGGAAGGCCCAGAGTTACCTCTGCTGTGATGAAACTGGCTCTCATGAGGACCACTACAGGAAGGCCCAGAGTTACCTCTGCTGTGATGAAACTGGCTCTCAGGAGGACCACTACAGGAAGGCCCAGAGTTACCTCTGCTGTGATGAAACTGGCTCTCAGGAGGACCACTACAGGAAGGCCCAGAGTTACCTCTGCTGTGATGAAACTGGCTCTCATGAGGACCACTACAGGAAGGCCCAGAGTTACCTCTGCTGTGATGAAACTGGCTCTCATGAGGACCACTACAGGAAGGCCCAGAGTTACCTCTGCTGTGATGAAACTGGCTCTCATGAGGACCACTACAGGAAGGCCCAGAGTTACCTCTGCTGTGATGAAACTGGCTCTCAGGAGGACCACTACAGGAAGGCCCAGAGTTACCTCTGCTGTGATGAAACTGGCTCTCATGAGGACCACTACAGGAAGGCCCAGAGTTACCTCTGCTGTGATGAAACTGGCTCTCATGAGGACCACTACAGGAAGGCCCAGAGTTACCTCTGCTGTGATGAAACTGGCTCTCATGAGGACCACTACAGGAAGGCCCAGAGTTACCTCTGCTGTGATGAAACTGGCTCTCATGAGGACCACTACAGGAAGGCCCAGAGTTACCTCTGCTGTGATGAAACTGGCTCTCAGGAGGACCACTACAGGAAGGCCCAGAGTTACCTCTGCTGTGATGAAACTGGCTCTCATGAGGACCACTACAGGAAGGCCCAGAGTTACCTCTGCTGTGATGAAACTGGCTCTCATGAGGACCACTACAGGAAGGCCCAGAGTTACCTCTGCTGTGATGAAACTGGCTCTCAGGAGGACCACTACAGGAAGGCCCAGAGTTACCTCTGCTGTGATGAAACTGGCTCTCATGAGGACCACTACAGGAAGGCCCAGAGTTACCTCTGCTGTGATGAAACTGGCTCTCAGGAGGACCGCTACAGGAAGGCCCAGAGTTACCTCTGCTGTGATGAAACTGGCTCTCATGAGGACCGCTACAGGAAGGCCCAGAGTTACCTCTGCTGTGATGAAACTGGCTCTCATGAGGACCACTACAGGAAGGCCCAGAGTTACCTCTGCTGTGATGAAACTGGCTCTCAGGAGGACCACTACAGGAAGGCCCAGAGTTACCTCTGCTGTGATGAAACTGGCTCTCAGGAGGACCACTACAGGAAGGCCCAGAGTTACCTCTGCTGTGATGAAACTGGCTCTCAGGAGGACCGCTACAGGAAGGCCCAGAGTTACCTCTGCTGTGATGAAACTGGCTCTCATGAGGACCGCTACAGGAAGGCCCAGAGTTACCTCTGCTGTGATGAAACTGGCTCTCATGAGGACCGCTACAGGAAGGCCCAGAGTTACCTCTGCTGTGATGAAACTGGCTCTCATGAGGACCACTACAGGAAGGCCCAGAGTTACCTCTGCTGTGATGAAACTGGCTCTCAGGAGGACCACTACAGGAAGGCCCAGAGTTACCTCTGCTGTGATGAAACTGGCTCTCAGGAGGACCACTACAGGAAGGCCCAGAGTTACCTCTGCTGTGATGAAACTGTCTCTCAGGAGGACCACTACAGGAAGGCCCAGAGTTACCTCTGCTGTGATGAAACTGGCTCTCAGGAGGACCACTACAGGAAGGCCCAGAGTTACCTCTGCTGTGATGAAACTGGCTTTCAGGAGGACCACTACAGGAAGGCCCAGAGTTACCTCTGCTGTGATGAAACTGGCTCTCAGGAGGACCACTACAGGAAGGCCCAGAGTTACCTCTGCTGTGATGAAACTGGCTCTCATGAGGACCACTACAGGAAAGAAAGACCCAGAGTTACCTCTGCAGGATAAGTTCATTAGAGTTAACTGGCTCTCATGTGGACCGCCACAGGAAGGGAAGGCCCAGAGTTACCTCTGCTGCAGAGGATAAGTTCATTAGAGATACCAGCCTCAGATTGCAGCCCAAATAAATGTAACAGACACATCTCAACTAGAGGTCGACCGTATATGATTTTTTCAACGCCGATACCGATTAATCGGACGATTTAAAAATAAAAAATGTATTTGTAATAATGACAATTACAACAATACTGAATGAACACTTATTTTAACTTAATATAATACATCAATAATATCAATTTAGCCTCAAATAAATAATGAAACATGTTCAATTTGGTTTAAATAATGCAAAAACAAAGTGTTGGAGAAGAAGGTAAAAGTGCAATATGTGCCATGTAAGAAAGCTAACGTTTAAGTTCCTTGCTCAGAACATGAGAACATATGAAAGCTGGTGGTTCCTTTTAACATGATTCTTCAATTTTCCCAGCCAGATAAGAAGTTTTAGGTTGTAGTTATAATAGGAATTATAGGACTATTTCCCTCTATACCATTTGTATTTCATTAACCTTTGACTATTGGATGTTATTATAGGCACTTTAGTATTGCCAGTGTAACAGTATAGCTTCCGTCCCTCTCCTCGCCGCTACCTGGGCTTGAACCAGCAACACAACGACAACAGCCACCCTCGAAGCAGCGTTACCCATCGCTCCACAAAAGCCGCGGGGAACAACCACTCCAAATCTCAGAGCGAGTGACGTTTGAAAAGCTATTAGCGCGCACCCCGCTAACTAGCTAGCCATTTCACATCGGTTACACCAGCCTAATCTCGGGAGTTGATAGGCTTGAAGTCAAAAATAGCTGCTGGCAAATGCACGAAAGTGCTGTTT
Organism: Oncorhynchus clarkii lewisi; assembly: GCF_045791955.1. Lineage (NCBI taxonomy): Eukaryota > Metazoa > Chordata > Actinopteri > Salmoniformes > Salmonidae > Oncorhynchus > Oncorhynchus clarkii. Next base: position 46,991,776 of record NC_092175.1, on the reverse strand, counting down.
GAATGAATGTATAACGAGCCTGCTGCTGCCTACCACCGCTCAGTCAGACTGCTCTATCAAATCATAGACTTAGTTATAACATAATAACACACAGAAATACGAGCCTTAGGTCATTAATATGGTCGAATCTGGAAACTATCATCTCGAAAACAAGACGTTTATTATTTCAGTGAAATACGGAACCGTTCTGTATTTTATCTAATGGATGGCATCCATCAGTCTAAATATTCCTGTTACATTGCACAACCTTCAATGTTATGTCATAATTACGTACAATTCTGGCAAATTAGGCTGCCCAAACTGTTGCATATACCCTGACTCTGCGTGCAATGAACACAAGAGAAGTAACACAATTTCACCTGGTTAATATTTCCTGCTAACCTGGATTTCTTTTAGCTAAATATGCAGGTTTAAAAATATCTCCTTCTGTGTATTGATTTTAAGAAAGGTATTGATGTTTATGGTTAGGTACACATTGGAGCAACGATACGCACCGCATCGATTATATGCAACGCAGGACACGCTTGATAAACTAGTAATATCATCAACCATGCGTAGTTAAATAGTGATTATGATTGATTGTTTTTTATAAGATAAGTTTAATGCTAGCTAGCAACTTACCTTGGCTTCTTACTGCATTCGCGTAACAGGCAGTCTCCTCGTGGAGTGCAATGAGAGGCAGGTGGTTAGAGCGTTGGACTAGTTAACTGTAAGGTTGCAAGATTGAATCCCTGAGCTGACAAGGTACAAATCTGTCGTTCTGCCCCTGGACGAGGCAGTTAACCCACCGTTCCTAGGCCGTCATTGAAAATAAGAATGTGTTCTTTAACTGACTTGTCTAGTTAAATAAAGATTAAATAAAGGTGTAAAAGAAAAAACGCTGTCCAAAAATACAGATTTCCGATTGTTATGAAAACTTTAAATCGGCCCTAATTAATCGGCAATTCCGATTAATCGGTCGACCTCTAATCTCAACATAAACTGTTTGGAAGGGGAGACTGTAAATCACACCTTCATGGTCGAATTGCTGCAAAAAAAACACTACTAAAGGACATCAATAAGAAGAAGAGATTTGCTTGGGCCAAGAAAACACAAACAATGGACATTAGACTGGTGGAAATCTGTCCTTTCAAATTGGAGATATTTGGTTCTAACCACCGTGTCTTTGTGAGATGTGGTGTGGGTAAATGGATGATCTCTGCATGTGTATTTGTGATGGTGCTTTGCTGGTGATACTGGCAGTGATTTATTTAGAATTCAAGGCACACTTAACCAGCATGGCTACTAACACAGCATTCTGCAGAGATACACCATCCTATCTGGTTTGGGCTTAGTGGGACTATACAGTCAGACCTGGTGACTGATACGTTTTTCAACAGGACAATGATCCAACACACCTCCAGGCTGTGTAAGGGCTATTTGACCAAGAAGGAGAGTGATGGAGTGCTGCATCAGATAACCTGGCCTCCACAATCACCTGGCCTTAACCCAATTGAGATGGTTTGGGATGAGTTGGACCGCAGAGTGAAGGAAAAGCAGCCAATAAGTGCTCAGTATATGTGGGAACTCCTTAAATACTGTTGGAAAAGCATTCCTCATTAAACTGGTTGAGAGAATGCCAAGCGTGTGCAAAGCTGTCATCAAGGCAAAGGATGGCTACTTTGAAGAATCTAAAACATATTTTGATTTGTTTAACACGTTTTTTGGTTACTACATGATTCCATATGTGTTATTTCATAGTTTTGATGTCTTCACTATTATTCTACAATGTAGAACATAGTAAAAATAAAGAAAAAACCCTGGAATGACTAGGTGTGTCCAAACTTTTGACTGGTACTGCATGTTTGTACATGTGTGGGTGTGTGTATGTATACATGTGTGGGTGTGTGTGTATGTATACATGTATGGGGGTGTGTCCTCACCGTCTGAGGCTCTGAGTGTTAGGAGATGCGAAGGGGCTTCGTAGTGCAGCCATCCGAACCAGCTGCCTCCTCCCTCCCACGTTCTTCACCCCTGTCACCTCAGGACTTCGCCCTGGGGTTCTCCTCCCCCTGCGGCCTGAGGCAGGGGTGCGTTTGGGCGCGGTGGCTCTGGGGGTTGTTGTAGGTATGAGTGTGGTGGAACGGACGGGGGTGCGCCTGGGTGTACGGGAGGTGACCCCCTCGTTGTTCTCTCCCCCCTCACACACCTGGCCAGGTGTCGCCACCAAACACTCCTCCTGATCCTGTACCACTGCTCTGTTCCTCTGAAGCTTCTGAGAAAGAGAGATCACAAGCAGATTTTTTATTTTTTATACAAAAAGATAAAATTTGGAGTTGGATAAACTTGGATTTTTTTATTGGGTAACCCCAAACAGTTTCAGCTGGACTTTCACAGATTCAAAGATTCTCTCTCTTGGTGAAGACCAATGCCCCCTCTAAGCTGCGCGTGGGTGTGCAGTAGCCTTGCAGCTCCCAGGGACAGATTAAATATCAGCCCAAAGAGAGAAGCACAGATTGAACTTCATTCAACTTTCTAAAGTTTTCCCTGTTACGGTGGTAATTGTGATCGAATCAACGAAAAATGTCTACTTTCAATGCAACATACCAAAACAAACTATGCAAGAGATTTTGTTGTAGGCAGAACTCATCGGAGTAGGATTCTATTGCATACTCTACACAGACCGGTGCAGCATAACCAATCAGAGCTGTAGTAGGCCTATATGCAAATAGACCATTGCCATATATGGATCTGTGCCATTCACTTTGAACTGGACTGTGTTTACAACATGAGCGGCCGTGAGTAGATGCGATTGGTTTGAGATTAAAGCATCCCACCACAAATCCCTCACCTACAGAGAGATGAACCTAGAGAAGGAGTCCCCTCAGCCAGCTGGTCCTGGGGCTCTGTTCACAAACACAAAACTGACCCCACAGAGCCCCAGGACAGAAACACAATTAGACCCAAACACATTATGAGAAAGTAAAACTATTTGACACGCTGGAAAGAAATCAACCAAAAACAACAAAGCAAATTGGAATGCTATTTGGCCCTAAACGATCTTGCTACCTTACAGTTAACTAGTCCAACGCAATAACGACCTGCCCCTTGTTGTACTCTGCCCCTTGTGGCTTACTCCACAGTAAGCCAAGGTAAGTCGGTAGCTAGCATTAAACGTATCTTATAAAATCAATCAATCATAATCACTAGTTAACTACACGTGGTTGATGATATTACCAGATATTATCTAGCGTGTCCTGCGTATCTAAGTCTCAATCAATCATAATCACTAGTTAACTACACGTGGTTGATGATATTACCAGATATTATCTAGCGTGTCCTGCGTATCTAAGTATCTGCCTGAGCGGTGGTAGGCAGAAGCAGGCGTATAAACATTCATTCAAACAGCACTTTCGTGCGTTTTGCCAGCAGCTCTTCGTTGTGCGTCAAGCATTGCGCTGTTTATGACTTCAAGCCCATCAACTCCCGAGATTAGGCTGGTGTAACCGATGTGAAATGGCTGGCTAGTTAGCGCACGCTAATAGCGTTTCAAACGTCACTCGCTCTGAGACTTGGAGTAGTTGTTCCCCTTGCTCTGCATGGGTAACGCTGCTTCGAGGGTGGCTGTTGTCGTTGTGTTCCTGGTTCAAGCCCAGGGAGGAGCGAGGAGAGGGATGGAAGCTATACTGTTACACTGGCAATACTAAAGTGCCTATAAGAACATCCAATAGTCAAAGGTTAATGAAATATAAATGGTATAGAGAGAAATAGTCCTATAATTCCTATTATAACTACAACCTAAAACTTCTTACCTGGGAATATTGAAGACTCATGTTGAAAGGAACCACCAGCTTTCATATGTTCTCATGTTCTGAGCAAGGAACTTAAACGTTAGCTTTCTTACATGGCACATATTGCACTTTTACTTTCTTCTCCAACACTTTGTTTTTGCATTATTTAAACTAAATTGAACATGTTTCATTATTTATTTGAGGCTAAATTGATTTTATTGATGTATTATATTAAGTTAAAATAAGTGTTCATTCAGTATTGTTGTAATTGTCATTATTACAAATAAAACATTTGTATTTTTTTTATTTTAAATCGTCCGATTAATCGGCATCGGCTTTTTTGGTCCTCCAATAATCGATATTGGCATTGAAAAATCATAATCGGTAGACGTATGTTATCGTATATGTGTGTGTGCGTATGCTTGTCTGTACCTGTGTGTGTCTCTTCACAGTCCCCGCTGTTCCATAAGGTGTATTTTTATCTGTTTTTAAATCTGATCCCACTGCTGCATCAGTTACCTGATGTGGAATAGAGTTCCATGTAGTCATGACTCTATGTAGCACTGTGGAATAGAGTTCCATGTAGTCATGGCTCTATGTAGTACTGTGGAATAGAGTTCCATGTAGTCATGGCTCTATGTAGTACTGTGGAATAGAGTTCCATGTAGTCATGGCTCTATGTAGTACTGTGGAATAGAGTTCCATGTAGTCATGGCTCTATGTAGTACTGTGGAATAGAGTTCCATTTAGTCATGGCTCTATGTAGTACTGTGGAATAGAGTTCCATGTAGTCATGTCTCTATGTAGTACTGTGGAATAGAGTTCCATGTAGTCATGGCTCTATGTAATACTGTGGAATAGAGTTCCATGTAGTCATGGCTCTATGTAGTACTGTGGAATAGAGTTCCATGTAGTCATGGCTCTATGTAGTACTGTGGAATAGAGTTCCATGTAGTCATGGCTCTATGTAGTACTGTGGAATAGAGTTCCATGTAGTCATGGCTCTATGTAGTACTGTGGAATAGAGTTCCATGTAGTCATGGCTCTATGTAGTACTGTGGAATAGAGTTCCATGTAGTCATGGCTCTATGTAGTACTGTGGATTAGAGTTCCATGTAGTCATGGCTCTATGTAGTACTGTGGAATAGAGTTCCATGTAGTCATGACTCTATGTAGTACTGTGGAATAGAGTTCCATGTAGTCATGGCTCTATGTAGTACTGTGGAATAGAGTTCCATGTAGTCATGGCTCTATGTAGTACTGTGGAATAGAGTTCCATGTAGTCATGGCTCTATGTAGTACTGTGGAATAGAGTTCCATGTAGTCATGGCTCTATGTAGTACTGTGGATTAGAGTTCCATGTAGTCATGGCTCTATGTAGTACTGTGGATTAGAGTTCCATGTAGTCATGGCTCTATGTAGTACTGTGGAATAGAGTTCCATGTAGTCATGGCTCTATGTAGTACTGTGGAATAGAGTTCCATGTAGTCATGGCTCTATGTAGTACTGTGGAATAGAGTTCTATGTAGTCATGGCTCTATGTAGTACTGTGTAGAATAGAGTTCCATGTAGTCATGGCTCTATGTAGTACTGTGGAATAGAGTTCCATGTAGTCATGTCTCTATGTAGTAATGTGGAATAGAGTTCCATGTGGTCATGACTCTATGTAGTACTGTGGAATAGAGTTCCATGTAGTCATGGCTCTATGTAGTACTGTGGAATAGAGTTCCATGTAGTCATGGCTCTATGTAGTACTGTGGAATAGAGTTCCATGTAGTCATGGCTCTATGTAGTACTGTGGAATAGAGTTCCATGTAGTCATGGCTCTATGTAGTACTGTGGAATAGAGTTCCATGTAGTCATGGCTCTATGTAGTACTGTGGAATAGAGTTCCATGTAGTCATGGCTCTATGTAGTACTGTGGAATAGAGTTCCATGTAGTCATGGCTCTATGTAGTACTGTGGAATAGAGTTCCATGTAGTCATGGCTCTATGTAGTACTGTGGAATAGAGTTCCATGTAGTCATGGCTCTATGTGGTACTGTGGAATAGAGTTCCATGTAGTCATGGCTCTATGTAGTACTGTGGAATAGAGTTCCATGTAGTCATGGCTCTATGTAGTACTGTGGAATAGAGTCCCATGTAGTCATGGCTCTATGTAGTACTGTGGAATAGAGTTCCATGTAGTCATGGCTCTATGTAGTACTGTGGAATAGAGTTCCATGTAGTCATGTCTCTATGTAGTACTGTGCGCCTCCCATAGTCTGTTCTGGACTTGGGGACTGTGAAGAGATGTCTTGTGGGGTATGCATGGGTGTCCGAGCTGTGTGCCAGTAGTTCAAACAGACAGCTCGGTGCATTCAACATGTCAATACCTCTCATAAATAAATATAGTGATGAAGTCAAACACATCCACTTTGAGCCAGGAGAGATTGATATGCATATTATTAATATTAGCTCTCTGTGTACATCCAAGGGCCAGCCTTGCTGCCCTGTTCTGAGCCAATTGCAATTTTCCTAAGCCCTTTGTGGCACCCAACCACACGACTGAACAGTAGTCCAGGTGCGACACAACTAGGGCCTGTAGGACCTGCCTTGTTGATAGTGCTGTTAAGAAGGTAGAAACTAGGGCCTGTAGGACCTGCCTTGTTGATAGTGCTGTTAAGAAGGTAGAAACTAAGGCCTGTAGGACCTGCCTTGTTGATAGTGCTGTTAAGAAGGTAGAAACTAGGGCCTGTAGGACCTGCCTTGTTGATAGTGTTGTTAAGAAGGTAGAAACTAGGGCCTGTAGGACCTGCCTTGTTGATAGTGTTGTTAAGAAGGCAGAGCATCGCTTTATTATGGACAGACTTCTCCCAATCTTAGCTACCACTGTATCAATGTTTTGACCATGATAGTTTACAATCTAGTGTTACTCCAGCAGTTTAGTCATCTTAACTTGCTCAATTTCCACATTATTTATTGCAAGAATTAGTTGAGGTTTAGTGAATGATTTGTTCCAAATACAATGTTTTTAGTTTAAGAAATATTTAGGACTAACTTATTCCTTGCCACCCATTCTGAAACTAACTGTAGCTCTTTGTTGAGTGTTGCAGTCATTTCAGTCACTGTAGTAGCTGACGTGTATAGTGTTGAGTCATCCGCATACACAGACACACTGGCTTTACTCAAAGCCATTGGCATGTCGTTAGTGAAAATTTAAAAATGTAAGGGGCCTAGACAGCTGCCCTGGGGAATTCCTGATTCTACCTGGATTATGTTGGGGAGGCTCCCATTATAGAACACCCTCTGTGTAACTCTTTATCCACAATATAGCAGGGGGTGTAAAGCCAGAACACATACGTTTTTCCAGCAGCAGACTTTGATCAATAATGTCAAAAGCTGCACTGAAGTCTAACAAGACAGCCCCCACAATTTTTATTTATTCATCAATTTCTCTCTGCCAATCATCAGTCATTTGTGTAAGTGCTGTGCTTGTTGAGCATCCTTCCCTATAAGCGTGCTGAAAGTCTGTTGTCAATTTGTTTACTGTGAAATAGCATTGTATCTGGTCAAACACTATTTTTTTCCAGAAGTTTACTAAAAGTTGGTAACAGGCTGATTGAGCCAGTAAAGGGGGCTTTACTATTCTTGGGTAGCGGAATGACTTTAGCTTCCCTCCAGGCCTGAGGGCACACAGTTTCTAGTAGATGTGGCAAATAGGAGTGGCAGTATCGTTTGCTATTATCCTCAGTAATTTTCCATCTAGATTGTCAGACCCTGGTGGCTTGTCATTGTTGATAGACAGCAATCATTTTTTCACCTCATTCTTGTCTTTCATAATGTGTAGTGTCAGTGTTTGTTGCTGGCACGTCACTAGCTGTTCTACAGTATGTATATAATGGAGGTTTGGATCATCTTGTTTTATAAGTATACTGACAAGTGACTAAATGATTCCAGCTGCATCGGAAACCAATAGAGGTGTTGACTCCAACTTCTGGATCAATTCATTGTGATATTAATGACATGTATTTGGCTTCAGTCTTACTGCCAAAACAAATGATGCAGGGAGTTGGTGTATCAGTTGAACTAATGTGCTGTCCAGTAAACATAAAAACAGTAGATTAGACCGATTCAAATTCTAAAAAATAAAAAAAAGAATATAGCAAATAAGTAGACATGGCATGTATTCAAGACGGGTAGACCTTCTGATGCCAAGTCGGAGGACAGGGCAGAGGAAGGGGTTCCTCGTACCCCTTTTACATTGCCCCGATTCGATCCTTTATCTTCTGCTTCGGGTCGTTCAGATGGAACTGCTAGGCTGAAGGTGAGGCTGGCTCGGTTAGAAATGGAGCAAAAAGATAAAGAGAGACAGATGAATTTTGAACTTGAAATTAGGAAAATAGAAGCTGACAAGGAGGTGAGGATCCGACAACTGGAGCTAGACGCTCGCTCCAGTGCGACTCCACAAGCTGCTCATCATCAAACCCACTTCGATGTGAGTAAAAACATAGCTTTAGTCCCTCCATTCCGAGAGTCGGAAGTTGATTCTTATTTCTCAGGCGGTTGCGGATGGGTTATTAGCAATTGCGGTGCAGGTTAAGGACAAAGCAGAGGTACCACTACGGTCAGTGTCTCCTACCTGGTACACTCCCCCGATGTGGCTGCGTGCGCTGCGTGTGAGCTGGCAGACAGCGTTGGTCTTCTGATTGGCCTGCAGACTTTCCCAGGTGGGGTCAGGGGTCAACTCAGGGTCTGGCAGGGAGTTGGTCTGGAGGAACAATGCACCACTTTTTTATTGGCCATTATCGGACAGGACGATAGGATCATTATCTTAGCAGCACGACACACACACTATAAAACATTAAGAACACCTGCTCTTTCCATGACATACTGACCAGGTGAAGGCCACGATCCCTTATTGATGTCACTTGTTAAATATACTTCAAAAATCTGTGTAGATTAAGGGGAGGAGACAGCAAAGGGCAAAGGAGGATTTTTTTAAGCCTTGAGAAATGGATTGTGTTCGTGTGCCATTCAGAGGGTAAATGGGCAAAAGACTTCAGTGCCTTTGAACGGGGTAATGGTAGAAGGTGCCAGGCGCACCGGTTTGTGTCAAGAACTGCAACGCTGCTGGGTTTTTCACACAACAGTTTTTTGTGTGTACCAAGAATGATTCACCACCCAAAAGATATCCAGCCAACTTGACACAACTGTGGGGAAGCATTGGAGTCAACATGGACCAGCATCCCTGTGGAACGCTTTAGAGTCCATGCCCCGACAAACCGAAGCTGTTCTCAGAGCAACTCAATATTAGGAAGGTGTTCTTATAATGTTTTGTAAACTCAGTGTACACACAGACTCTGGACAGAGAGGGGTTAGTTGCTTTGCTTAAGGTCCCAATGGCAGGAGATGTTATCTAGGATGAGGTCTTTCTATGTATCCCAAATTACTCTGGTCAAAAGTAGTGAACTAAACAGGGAGCCATTGGGGACGTGTGCAGCTTGATTCAGCCTCTTACCTGTACAGAGCGCAGCGGAAGCCTCTTCTTCAGAGACATGCGGAGGGAGTTGAGAGAGGAGGAGGAGCGTAGCTTCCTGAAGTGGTCAGGGCGGGGTGCCTCAGGGGAGCTGGACTCGCCCCCGTCTGACTCCTCCAGAACGCTGTGAGCCCTCCACACCGCCACGCCACTCATCACCGACGACGACATGCTGAAGCTGGCCAATCAGGGAGGAAAGAGGAAGAGATCAGGGCTGTGTTCAGAAGTACACACACACACACACAATGTAGAGCGTTCAGATAGAAATGTAGAACAAGCAACTCGCCTCAAAATGTAAAAGATAAGCGCATAATAAAACTGGTGACCGTCTGTGGGATGAAATTCTGCACAACAGATGGCCGAGGTCATTTAAACATGTCTGGGGGGAAAACGGTGGTTTTGGAGTGAACTAGAAAGCACTGCAAAACAAAGTCCTACTTACAAGAAGCTGGAATTATCCAGCAGAAGATTATGACGCTGCCTGGTCTGTGATCCTAAAAGGGAATGCTTGAGTGTCTCGGATGGTATTTTAGAGTCTCAAATGGTATGAACGCGCACAACCTGTAGAAGTTTGTTGGTCCCGAGTCAGTAGTTTGTTCTAGGCACATACCATGACCCCGGAAACCTCTTGCACAATTGTGCACCGGGGCCTCCCACGCTTTCTATTCTGGTTAGAGCCAGTTTGCGCTGTTCTGTGAAGGGAGTAGTACACAGCATTGTACCAGATCGTCAATTTCTTGGCAATTTCTCGCATGGAAAAGCCTTCAATTCTCAGAACAAGAATAGACTGACGAGTTTCAGAAGAAAGTTCTTTGTTTCTGGTCATTTTGAGCCTGTAGTCAAACCCACAAATGCTGATGCTCCAGATACTCAACTAGTCTAAAGAAGGCCAGTTTTATTGCTTCTTTAACCAGAACAACAGTTTTCATTTGTGCTAACATAATTTCAAAAGTTTCTTTCAAAAACATGGACATTTCTAAGTGACCCCTAACTTTTGAATGGTAGTGTATATGTTTATTTTATGGCACACGAGACACCTGTCTGATTTGCGCCTGTCTCTGGACAAATCCATTGAGGAGGCTGCAGTGATGACAATAAAATGGGGACTGTGGCTCAGATACACAAGGCACATCTCTCTCCAGAATGTGTCCTCTCCTGCAATTTCATGGGTATTCGTATTGTTTCATATAACTTTTGTGTGCATGGGGTGGCAGGTAGCCTAGTGGTTAGAGCGTTGGGCCAGTAACCGAAAGGTGGCTGGATCAAATCCCCAAGTTGACAAGATAAAAATCTGTCGTTCTGCCCCTGAACAAGGCAGTTTTCCCACTGTTCCCTGGTAGGCTGTTATTTGTTTTTAACTGACTTTAATTTCTGTTAATGCGTTCAATATATTAGTTATTTAACATTGTCAGATTGGAAATGTGTTTTGCAGAACTCATAACCTACACTTCTGAGAAACAAGCTTGTTTATTTCACTCCATTTATGAGTTGTCAATTTGTTGGTCGTCTTTGAAATGCTCCTGTCAATGTTGAGTAAGGACGCATATAGAAGTAAGACTAGGCTGCCTGGCCTGCGCGCAAATGTAGGCCTATAAAATGTGTCCATTTGGGGATGTCTGATAGTTTTTCTGATCATCTTAACACACCACCACTAAAGAGCTGTGAGTCTTCCTGGGTCAGTCTCTAAGAGCTGTGAGTCTTCCTGGGTCGGTCTCTAAGAGCTGTGAGTCTTTCTGGGTCAGTTTCTAAGAGCTGTGAGTCTTTCTGGGTCAGTCTCTAAGAGCTGTGAGTCTTCCTGGGTCAGTCTCTAAGAGCTGTGAGTCTTCCTGGGTCAGTCTCTAAGAGCTGTGAGTCTTCCTGGGTCAGTCTCTAAGAGCTGTGAGTCTTCCTGGGTCAGTCTCTAAGAGCTGTGAGTCTTCCTGGGTCAGTCTCTAAGAGCTGTGAGTCTTCCTGGGTCAGTCTCTAAGAGCTGTGAGTCTTCCTGGGTCAGTCTCTAAGAGCTGTAAGAGGGGATGTCTGATAGTTTTTCTGATTGTCTTAACTCACCACCACTAATGAGCTGTGGAGTTTCTCAAAATCATGTTTTTCTTCACCTGAAACAGCGAGTAAACAAAGTGTTTTTAGGATCAATTGAGAAGTTCATCAAAGTATTTGAACAATATTTCCAGCTCTCTCCCTTTCGATAACCACTCAGCATGAAAGGAACAAATGTAATGTTCTGGTCCAGTGGAAACATCGTAGAATACCTGATTACTTCTTATCCCTTTTGCACAAATAGCCTACAGCTGTGTCTGTCCCAAGCTCACTGGCTTGGGAACTCTGAGGGCCCAGAATATTATACAATGTTGCAAGTTTGTTGCATACAGGCCATGCATAGCCAATGTGATTTATAGGATATTTATTTATTTTCATCAGGGTATTATCTACCTGCGGGCTGCAATGTTATGCATTGGCTTTATGTCGGCCATTTTTACATAGTTGGAAATGGCAATGAAAGTTACTTTTAGATTTGAATAATTGTAATTTAGATTGTATGTGGTTAATCTACAGTCTATGATTGATATAAAAATACTATTATAAATTAAAATGAAACTGTTCCACGAAAATGTGCATATGAAAATCGTAACTGGCAGGTAGATTGGTGGAAATGGTAAGATAAATTGTCACTCCAAATAGAAAAGGTTTCCGACCCTTGGTGTAGCCTGTTACCAACTACATCAGGAACACAAAGCCAGAATCTGCAAAGGCCAGCTGCTGCAGCAGGAGGGTCAGGAACAGGTTCCGGCTATCTTGATCTCTGGCTCCCTCTTGAGTCATTTGTGTGTGTTAATTATTTAATCAAACAGCGTGCTTAAAGTGTCAGACAATTACAGTACATATAGCCTAGTTGATTGTATTATAGACACACCCCGTGTTTAACATGGAAAAAAATACCAGTTTTAAAATGGACCAATTGATTGAAATTGGTTGTAAACACTACTACTCTTGGTCGATCAAGACCCACCGCCAGGTTATGCCCCCCAACTTACTTCTAAAACCACAGTGCACCCTGCTAAACTCAATTACTACTCGTGAACTTTGCAGGTGTTTCTGATTAATAAACAATGCCATGCTGGTGGGTGGTACCATTGAAATAAAACCCAGCCCTGAAAATGAAAATTTGGCAAAAAAATTTATTTCCAAATCCACTTTGTTCCAGCTGAAAGAGGGCGAGCAGAGTTTACATTTGTTGCACAATGTTGTCAGTCAACATGTAGTTGTTCAAGTTAAAGTATGATATATTTGGACTTGAAGTGTTAACCGAACTGCCCGCGTCTTGCCAATGAGGGGATTCGATTAATTTCGCCCGGGTGTCCATGTAGGCGGGTTTTGCACCAGGTAAACATTGATTACATTAGATAGCTGGCACACTCCTGGGTACGAGCCAGGTGCCCGGTTCAAAGCCCACAGTGATGTCGGCTCGAAACAAAGTGATGTAGGAGCATGTGGAGTAATGAGTAGGATTCTGTGTTTTCCACATGCAAATGTGATTGTTTTTCAGCACACTCTGCATCCCCAAATGAAAACGAGTAAAAATAATAATAATAAAAATGATATATGTATTTTTCTGGACGTTGCACCATGCTGCCTTGTTGACAAAATGACTGAGAGGCGCAGATTACTGTTCCATTTCAGTGAGTGGCTTTTCCCTCCACGCTTTCGCCCGATGACGTAACGAGCCCGCGGCTCAGCGTAATCGAATCATCCCACTGACGTATCGTCTCTGGTGTGGGTGTTTAAACCAGGAACATTTTGAAAAAGGAATGTATAAAGACTACAAAGTTGCCTGCCATAATGTCAGATCGTGACATGTGAATTCAAATACATTTGTACCTGACCAAATTACTGTCCCGCAAAAATGAACGCATTGCAAGAAATGTGTGAACCAGGAAAAGGCTCTCCTCACTATCCATTGTTCCTGCAGTGAGGGATTACAAGCTCCAGATAATGTTTTTATAACGTTGTGCCGATAATCGTTGTATGGAGCTAAAAAAAAAACAACAGTAGTAGCAGTATGCAACTCAGGGAGCCAAATAAACGGCTCTTTCACCGACGCAATTCGGTTACCGAAAATAGTCAAAAAAAAAGAGCCGTTCGCTCCGGTATCTGCTGGAGCCTTACCTTATTTAAGCGTTTTGTCTCTGAAAAGGAGTCAACTCAAGTTTGCATTGTTTACATTTCGTCATGCCGTTCACAGCCGCCCGGTTATGCTGCTTTTTTTGGGCTTGCCCCAACAATATATTACAGTGCCCAGTTAACTGACGTTATAATATATTACAGTACCCAGTTAACTGACGTTACAATATATATTACAGTACCCAGTTAACTAACGTTACAATATATTATAATATATATATGATGTAATATATTGTATAATATATTACAGTACCCAGTTAACTAACGTTACAATATATTATAATATATATATGATGTAATATATTGTATAATATATTACAGTACCCAGTTAACTAACATTACCTACTGTAGTAATTTCACATGCTAGTTAACATTCCAATAACCATATCAACAAAATGTAGCTATCTTAAGTTAACTAGCTAGATACTTTGTTCTACTTTTGAATTCGCTAACCTTGCTATTAACTGACTTGCCTAGTTAAATAAAGGTTAAATAAATTATTTTAATAATGATACTAGCAGCTTCGGATTAGCTAGTTAGCAAGCAGACAAAGTTAACATTATTAGCTAGCTGACGTAAAACTCTCTGAATGCCTGCTTTTTTTTTTTATAGCTAAATCGTCCTTTGAACGAGGTGAATAGGTTATCTTTTTCTGTAAAACTCATTTATGATACACAACGAAGTACTTTATATTCGATAATATCTACCTTGTAAAGTTGTTTGTTCCCTCTCTGTGTGTCTCCTGGAGAAACGTCTAACTGTAGTAGTCAACGGGAAGTCTTTCTGTGTTTGAATTTGGCGGTGGACCCGCTCCCCAACTACAGACCCTCAGTGCTATCTGATTGGTCGACGCTGTCCCGAGTGGTCCCAAACTTCCCCGAATTAATTACAATTTCGGTTCCTAGCTCCTTGCTTTAGTTCCTACTCTACTGATATCTGCTGTATTTAAAAATATATATTAAAAAAAACTGGCGGATAATGTGACTTTATAACAGTGATGGCTGGCTCGGACGGAATCTCTACCATTCTGCTTTTTTTCTTCTATCCAGTCCTTTTATGGCTGTGAATAACTTTTGGGATACAAGTTCAGACTTGTGGATTTGGAATCCAAAACCCTGTTCTTTCGCACATGTGCACTGATTCCGTGTGCGCTCCAGCGGACACAGACAATAGGATAGTTGTAGTAGGCCCGGCCTGTGCTGAAAAAAATATACTAACGGATACAATTATTCAGTTTGACTAAGTATCCACAGTCTGTATTCATTGTATCTATGAATGAAATGTACTGATAATAGGGTGACAGTGTAAGAACTATAATTTTCGCCAGTGTTTCCCTATGGATACTATTTAGGGGAGCACAGGCAGAAACGTTTAAAAGTCTCCTTGCACATATTTAGGAGTGGTGTAAAGAAAAGAGCAGATTCGCAGAGCTGTCTTACCAGGAATAACAAAAATACTAGTGATGGGAATTCAAGGCTTTCTGAACCCTTAGGCTTTCACCAAATTGTTCCCGAAAAACAGTTATCTTTTAACATACCATTTTAACACAGGGCACATTCGGGACATCTGCTGGTCAGGGATAAATATCAACATGTTTGATGTTTATATAGACCCCCCCCCCCCCCCCATGTGTGAGTTGGTAAAATCCACCCATTTTGCCTCCAGGTTCACTATTTTTTCAAAATCCGTGGTATTATTACGCTGAAGACAAAATATTGTCATAGGCTACACTAAATAAAATGACGTATTTGAACAACAATGGGAAGATATTGTGGTGTTTTTAGTGTTTTTTCAATCATTGGCATCGCCATGATTCAATATTGTGCCGATCGATGCCAGTTTCTTTTGGCATCCTCTGACCCTACCAACAGAGCTACGGTTCAGGTGCTATAAACCGAAACACATCTAACTAAATTGTTAATTAAGGTGTCCAGTAGAGGTCGGTGTTTGAAAGCAACTTTGCATCGAAGGAAGCCAAAAGCACAACAGCGAAATCAGTGGTATCTCTCATTTTGCAACACGAAAAAACGCGTGATAAAAGCTTCGACGTCATTAAACACGTCAGAATTTTACTTTAATACGATGATCGGTACCTTATGTCAAACCAGTAGTGCTTTGAAAAGTGCGTTGGAGCTCCAGTATCAATCGTCCCATCACTAACTACAACTTTATGAGAGGTTTTACACCTGAAGGTTCTATGCATTTGATTGACTGTTTGGTATCATTGTTTTTTTAAATCACCATGCTACCTAAAGATGGGGGTATGGTTGAGTGTAATAACTAAGTTGGCAGTGGAGTGAAGTACTTAAGTAAAAATATTTGAAAGTACTACTTAAGTCGTTTTTTTTGGGGGGGGTATCTGTACTTAGTTAACTTCTTATAAAAAAAATTACAACTTTTACTTCACTACATTCCTACAGAAAATGTTGTACTTTTTACTCCATACATTTTCCCTGACAACCAAAAGTAATCGTTACATTTTGAATGCTTAGCAGGACAGGAAAATGGTCTAATTCACACACTAATCAAAAGAACATCCCTGGTCAAGCCTACTGCCTCTGTTCTGGCTGATACACTAAACACAGGCTTCATTTGTAAATTATGTCTGAGTGTTGGAGCATGCCCCATGGCTATCTGTAAATTATGTCTGAGTGTTGGAGCATGCCCCATGGCTATCTGTAAATTATGTCTGAGTGTTGGAGCATGCCCCATGGCTATCTGTAAATATGTCTGAGTGTTGGAGCATGCCCCATGGCTATCTGTAAATTATGTCTGAGTGTTGGAGCATGCCCCATGGCTATCTGTAAATTATGTCTGAGTGTTGGAGCATGCCCCATGGCTATCTGTAAATTATGTCTGAGTGTTGGAGCATGCCCCATGGCTATCTGTAAATTATGTCTGAGTGTTGGAGCATGCCCCATGGCTATCTGTAAATTATGTCTGAGTGTTGGAGCATGCCCCATGGCTATCTGTAAATTATGTCTGAGTGTTGGAGCATGCCCCATGGCTATCTGTAAATATGTCTGAGTGTTGGAGCATGCCCCATGGCTATCTGTAAATTATGTCTGAGTGTTGGAGCATGCCCCATGGCTATCTGTAAATTATGTCTGAGTGTTGGAGCATGCCCCATGGCTATCTGTAAATTATGTCTGAGTGTTGGAGCATGCCCCATGGCTATCTGTAAATTATGTCTGAGTGTTGGAGCATGCCCCATGGCTATCTGTAAATTATGTCTGAGTGTTGGAGCATGCCCCATGGCTATCTGTAAATTATGTCTGAGTGTTGGAGCATGCCCCATGGCTATCTGTAAATTATGTCTGAGTGTTGGAGCATGCCCCATGGCTATCTGTAAATTATGTCTGAGTGTTGGAGCATGCCCCATGGCTATCTGTAAATTATGTCTGAGTGTTGGAGCATGCCCCATGGCTATCTGTAAATTATGTCTGAGTGTTGGAGCATGCCCCATGGCTATCTGTAAATTATGTCTGAGTGTTGGAGCATGCCCCATGGCTATCTGTAAATTATGTCTGAGTGTTGGAGCATGCCCCATGGCTATCTGTAAATTATGTCTGAGTGTTGGAGCATGCCCCATGGCTATCTGTAAATTATGTCTGAGTGTTGGAGCATGCCCCATGGCTATCTGTAAATTATGTCTGAGTGTTGGAGCATGCCCCATGGCTATCTGTAAATTATGTCTGAGTGTTGGAGCATGCCCCATGGCTATCTGTAAATTATGTCTGAGTGTTGGAGCATGCCCCATGGCTATCTGTAAATTATGTCTGAGTGTTGGAGCATGCCCCATGGCTATCTGTAAATTATGTCTGAGTGTTGGAGCATGCCCCATGGCTATCTGTAAATTATGTCTGAGTGTTGGAGCATGCCCCATGGCTATCTGTAAATTATGTCTGAGTGTTGGAGCATGCCCCATGGCTATCTGTAAATTATGTCTGAGTGTTGGAGCATGCCCCATGGCTATCTGTAAATTATGTCTGAGTGTTGGAGCATGCCCCATGGCTATCTGTAAATTATGTCTGAGTGTTGGAGCATGCCCCATGGCTATCTGTAAATTATGTCTGAGTGTTGGAGCATGCCCCATGGCTATCTGTAAATACAAATAAAATAAAAACAAGTAAATGATGCCGTCTGGTTTGCTTAATATCAGGAATTTGAAAATATGTATTATTTTACTTTCGATAGTTAAATATATTTAGAACCAAATACTTTTGGACTTTTACTGAAGTAGTATTTTACTGGGTGACTTTTACCTCGAGCCTGCCTTCCACTCTGTCCCTCTTGGACTCTGTACACGCCTGCCTGACTATTCTGCCTGCCCTGACCTCGAGCCTGCCTTCCACTCTGTTCCCTCTTGGACTTTGAACTGGTTTTGACCTTTTGCATGTCCACGACCATTCTCTTGCCTATTCCCTTTGGATTTATTAAACATCTTAAACTCCAACCATCTGCCTCCTGTGACTGCATCTGGGTCTCGCCTTGTGCCTTGATAGTACGACCTGGCCATGACAGACCCAGCAGACTTGAACCAGCTCCGCCATACTGTCTCCCTGCAGGGAGCCACCATGAGGAGCTGCTACAGGGCCTTTTAAAAGGGCTCAGTTCTTTGACGGAACGCCACGACCATGGGTTAAAGGCTATTATGGAGTAAATCAGGGAGTTAGCTCAGACTGTCTGCCACCTCTGAAAAACCCCAATCACCCAGTAATATTTTTCCCTCTCTGTGGTGAGTTGGTACAGCCTATTTCCCCCTTTCTGTGGTTAGTTGGTACAGCCTATCTGTGGTGAGTTGGTACAGCCTATTTCCCCCTATCTGTGGAGAGTTGGTACAGCCTATTTCCCCCTATTTGTGGTGAGTTGGTACAGCCTATTTCCCCCTTTCTGTGGTTAGTTGGTACAGCCTATCTGTGGTGAGTTGGTACAGCCTATTTCCCCCTATCTGTGGAGAGTTGGTACAGCCTATTTCCCCCTATTTGTGGTGAGTTGGTACAGCCTATTTCCCCCTTTCTGTGGTTAGTTGGTACAGCCTATCTGTGGTGAGTTGGTACAGCCTATTTCCCCCTATCTGTGGAGAGTTGGTACAGCCTATTTCCCCCTATTTGTGGTAAGTTGGTACAGCCTATTTCCCCCTCTCTGTGGTGAGTTGGTACAGCCTATTTCCCCCTATCTGTGGTGAGTTGGTACAGCCTATTTCCCCCTATCTGTGGTGAGTTGGTACAGCCTATCCCGACTCCCCCGACTCCCCGGGAACCCCGCTTACCTCCTCCGGAGCGATATTCGGGGAATCCTGAATTTTCCAGGGTTTTTCCGGATTTTCCGGGGTTTTCTTTCGGGAATTTTCCGGGGTTTTCTTTCTCAGTGCTCGCTTATTTTTGAGCTACAGCCATCTTCGTGTCCTTCAGACCGATCGAAGATGGCGTATATTATTACGCTAATGTTGGAAAGGGCCCTCTCCTGGGCTATGGCAGTTTGGGAACAACATTTTGAGGAATTCATGGCAGAGGTTGAGAAAAGTTTTTAGAAAAGCCCGATATGGCGCGTTCACCTCCTATGGAATCCGGACGTTTCTGAAGGCAGCTCTTCCGAGAGGAGTCGAAGCCACCCGAGCTCTCTCGTGAATCTACGACGGGTGAGTTGGATACTCCTGAGCTTATGCAGTTGGACTAGGTTATCAGTTTGGGAGTGCTCATGGAGGATGAATAATAACTGTTGCCTGTACTGTGGAGGGGCATTACATTTTACCTGCCCTATTAGGAAACCCTTGTCTCTAGTGGGTACCAGTACTATGGTGAGTCAGACTGGGAGTTCCCTAATTCTCATCATGTGGGGAGAGCAATCTAAGTTTCTCCGAGTGCTCATTGACTCTGGGGCTTGCTAATGGAAATCTTACGGATGCTTCGTCCGTTTGCATCTCCTGCCGGTGCAGGGTTTTTCTTTGTGGAGAAGAAGGACAAGACCCTGCGTCCATGCATTGACTACCGGGGACTTAATGACATTACTGTCAATAATCGTTACCCCTACCTCTCCTCTCCCCGGCGTTTGAAGCTCTCCAGGGGGCTACCATGTTTTCCAAGTTGGACCTTCGGAATGCCTACCACCTGGTTCGGATACGCGAGGGGGATGAGTGGAAGACAGCCTTCAACACAGCCAGTGGACATTATGAGTACCAGGTCATGCCATTTGGACTCACCATTGTTTTCCAGGCTTTGGTCAATGATTTGCTTCGGGACATGCTAAACCGGTTTGTGTTCGTGTACCTTGACAACATCCTGTTTTTTCTCCCGATCTGCCCAAGATCATGTTCTTCATGTCAGGCAGGTCGTTCATCGCCTCCTGGAGAACCAATTGTTTGTGAAAGCCGAGAAGTGTTCCACTGCTCTACCATCACCTTTCTGGGATATGTCATTACTGAGGGCAATGTTCAGATGGATCCTGGAAAGGTGAAAGCAGTGGTGGATTGGCCTCAACCAACGTCCAGGGTACATTTGCAACGGTGTCTTGGTTATGCAAACTTCTACCGCCGTTTCATTTGGGACTACAGCACCCTGGCGGCCCACCTCTCGAACACTCACCTCTCCCAAGGTACCGTTCAAATGTTCTCCAGCTGTCAACAAGCCTTGGTGAACCTGAAGCATCAGTTCACAACAGCACCCATCCTCATCCATCCAGACCCCTCGTGTCAATTTGTGGTGAAAGTGGATGCTTCGGGTGTTGGAGTTGGGGCCATCCTGTCCCAGCGATCTGCCCAGGACCAGAAGCTTCATCCCTGGCCTTCCTGTCCCAGCGTCTCAATCTTGCTGAGAGGAACTACGATGTTGGCAACCGAGAACTCCTGGCGGTGAAGATGGTGTTGGAAGAATGGAGGCACTGGCTGGAAGGAGCAGAACAGCCATTTCTGGTCTGGACCGACCATAAAAACCTGGAATATCTCCGTACAGCCAAGTGCCTCAACTCCAGGCAGGCCCGGTGGGCCCTCCTGTTCACCAGATTCAACTCCACCATTTCCTACCACCCAGGGTAAAAAAATGTGAAGCCTGCCGCCCTCTCCTTTCTATACAGTTCCTCTGCCAAACCCTCGACCTCACACACCATTCTCCCTACCTCATGCCTTGCTGCCACTGTGGATTGGGGTATTGAGAATCTGGTCCGCGAGGCGCAACGCTCCCAGCCTGGACCTGAAGGGGGCCGGGCTAACTGGCTGTTTGTCCCTAATCCAGTCCGGTCCCGGGTCCTGGAATGGGCTCATTCCTCCAGGCTGACCTGCCTTCCAGGGTCCCGTCGTACACTAGCCTTCCTTCGACAATGTTTCTGGTGGCCCACAATGGTCCCTGACGTCTCTGCCTTCGTCACCGCACGCACTGTGTGCCCAAAACAAGACTCCACGGCAGGCTCCTTTTGGAGCCACTACCGGTTCCTCCTCGTCTCTAGTCTCATATCCCTGGACTTACAGTAGGCCTACAGTATGTGATCTATATGATTACAGTATGTGTTCTAGAAGATTACAGTAAGACTACAGTATGTGTTCTATATGATTACAGTAGGCCTACAGTATTTGTTGTATATGATTACAGTAGGAAATACAGTATGTGTTCTATATAATTACAGTAGGACTACAGTATGTGTTTTATATGATTACAGTAGGAAATACAATAGGACTACAGTACGTGTTGTATATGATTACAGTAGGAAATACAATAGGACTACAGTACGTGTTGTATATGATTACAGTAGGAAATACAATAGGACTACAGTATGTGTTTTCTATGATTACAGTAGGAAATACAATAGGACTACAGTATGTGTTTTCTATGATTACAGTAGGAAATACAATAGGACTACAGTATGTGTTTTCTATGATTACAGTAGGAAATACAATAGGACTACAGTATGTGTTTTCTATGATTACAGTAGAAAATACAATAGGACTACAGTATGTGTTTTCTATGATTACAGTAGGCCTACGGTATGTGTTCTATATGATTACAGTAGGCCTACGGTATGTGTTCTATATGATTACAGTAGGCCTACGGTATGTGTTTTATATGATTACAGTAGGCCTACAGTATGTGTTCTATATGATTACAGTAGGCCTACAGTATGTGTTCTATATGATTACAGTAGGCCTACAGTATGTGTTCTATATGATTACAGTAGGCCTACGGTATTTTATTTTATTTTTTTACCCTTTATTTAACCAGGTAGGCCAGTTGAGAACAAGTTCTCATTTTACAACTGTGACCTGGTCACAATAAAGCAAAGCAGTGTGAACAGACAACAACACAGAGTTACACATGGGATTACACATGGGATAAACAAACATACAGTCAATAACACAATAAATAAAAAATTATGTACAGTGTGCGCAAATGAGGTAAGATAAGGGATGTAAGGCAATAAATAGGCCGTAGTGGCGAAATAATTACAATTTAGCAATTAAACACTGGAGTGATAGATATGCAGAAGATGAATGTGCAAGTAGAGATACTGGGGTGGCAAAGGAGCAACATAAATAAATAACAGTATGGGGATGAGGTAGTTGGATGGGCTATTTACAGATGGGCTATTTACAGATGCAGTGATCTGTGAGCTGCTCTGACAGCTGATGCTTAAAGTTAGTGAGGGAGATATGAGTCTCCAGCTAAAGTGATTTTTGCAATTCGTTCCAGTCATTGGCAGCAGAGAACTGGAAGGAAAGGTGACCAAAGGAGGTGTTGGCTTTGGGGGTGACCAGTGAAATATACCTGCTGGAGCACGTGCTACAGGTGGGTGTTGCTATGGTGACCAGTGAGCTGAGATAAGGCGGAGCTTTACCTAGCAAAGACTTATAGATGATCTGGAGCCAGTATGTTTGGTGACGAATATGGACACAGTGGTGGGTAGTATATGGGGCTTTGGTGACAAAACGGATGACACTGTGATAGACTGCATTCAATTTGCTGAGTAGAATGTTGGAGGCTATTTTATAAATGACATCGCCGAAGTCAAGGATCGGTATGATAGTCTATTTTACGAGGGTATGTTTGGCAGCATGAGTGAAGGATGCTTTGTTGCTTAATGTGAGTCTGAAAGGAGAGTTTACAGTCTAACCAGACACCTAGGTATTTGTAGTTGTCCACATATTCTAAGTCAGAACCGTCCAGAGTAGTGATGCTAGACGGGCGAGCAGGTGCGGGCAGTGATTGATTTAAAATTTTACTTGCGTTTAAGAGCAGTTGGAGGCCACGGAAGTAGAGTTGTATGTCATTAAAGCTCGTCTGGAGGTTAGTTAACACAGTGTCCAAAGAAGGGCCAGAAGTATACAGACTGGTGTCGTCTGCGTAGAGGTGGATTAGAGAATCACCAGCAGCAAGAGCGACATCATTGATGGACAGAGAAAAGAGTCGGCCCGAGAATTGAACCCTGTGGCACCCCCATAGAGACTGCCAGAGGTCCGGACAACAGGCCCTCCGATTTGTGTTTTATATGATTACAGTAGGACTACGGTATGTGTTCTAAATGATTACGGTAGGACTACGGTATGTGTTCTAAATTATTACAGTAGGACTACGGTATGTGTTCTAAATAATTACAGTAGGACTACGGTATGTGTTCTATATGAACCCTAACCCTAACATAACCCTAACCTAATGTGTTTTATATATAACCCTAACATAACCCTAACCTAATGTGTTTTATATATAACCCTAACATAACCCTAACCTAATGTGTTTTATATATAACCCTAACATAACCCTAACCTAATGTGTTTTATATATAACCCTAACCTAACCCTAACCTAATGTGTTTTATATATAACCCTAACATAACCCTAACCTAATGTGTTTTATATATAACCCTAACATAACCCTAACCTAATGTGTTTTATATATAACCCTAACATAACCCTAACCTAATGTGTTTTATATATAACCCTAACATAACCCTAACCTAATGTGTTTTATATATAACCCTAACATAACCCTAACCTAATTGGCTGACGTTTTCCATTCTCCCAACCAATTGTGCAATTTTGATAATTTTTGTTGCATTTTGTGTAACTTCTTTTTGAACTTATTGTGTACATAATGTTGCTGCCACCGTCTCTATTGACAGAAAATAACTTCTGGACATCAGAACAGCGATTACTCACCGCGGACTGGAAGAAACGTTTTATATTAACTAGTCCAACGAGAAGGATGTCCTGATTTCACTGGAACAGGCCCAGATCCATGCCTTCTGCGTGAAGAAAAGACGCCGGAAAAGGGGACGTAGATCGGGGATCCTTCTGAGAAGCCGGAGGCGAGCGAGTAAACTGCAATTGCCTTCCATTCTCCTCGCTAACGTGCAATCGTTAGAAAGTAAAATTGATGACCTACTATTAAGATTATCCTACCAACGGGACATTAAAAACTGTAACATTATATGTTTCACTGAGATGTGGTTGAAAGAAGAAACAGAAAATATAGAGCTGGCGGGATTTTCCATGCACTGGCAGAACAGAGATGCTACCTCTGGTAAGACGAGGCGTGGGGGTGGGGGTCTATTAGTCAATAACAGCTGGTGCTCAATGTCTAATATTAACGAAGTCTGGAGGTATTGCTCGCCTGAGGTAGAGTACCTTATGATAAGCTGTAGACCACACTATCTACCAAGAGAGTTCTCATCTATATTATTCGTATCCGTCTATTTAACACCACAAACCGATGCTGGCACTAAGACCGCTCTCAACCAACTCTAAAAGGCCATAAGCAAAGAAGAAAATGCTCACACAGAAGTGGCGCTCCTAGTGGCCGGGGACTGCAGGCAATGCAGGCAAAGTTAAATCATTTTTACCAAATTTTTACCTGCATGTCACATGTGCAACCAGGGGGAAAAAATCTCTAGACCACTTTTACTCCACACACAGAGATGCATACAAAGCTCTCCCTCACCCTTCATTTGGAAGATCTGACCATAATTCTATCCTCTTGATTCCTGCTTACTAGCAAAAACTAAATAGGAAGAACCAGTGACTCGCTCAATACAGAAGTGGTCAAATTACATGGATGCTACGCTACAGGACTGTTTTGCTAGCACAGACTGGAATATGTTCCGGGATTCATCCAATGGCATTGAGGAGTATACCACCTCAGTCACCGGCTTCATCAATAAGTGCATCGATGACATCATCCCCACAATGACTGTACGTATATTTCCCAACCAGAAGCCATGGATTACAGGCAACATCGGCATCGAGCTAAAGGCTAGAGCTGCCGCTTTCAAGGAGCGGGAGACCAATCCGGACACTTATAAGAAATCCAAATCCATGTCTTCAGACTAACCATCAAAGAAGCAAAGCGTCAAGCAAAGCGTCAATACATAAGATTGAATCCTACTACACCGGCTCTGACGCTCGTCGGAAGTGGCAGGGCTTGAAAACTATTACGGACTACAAAAGGAAATCAGATGCGAGCTGCCCAATGACGCGAGCCTAACAGATGAGCTAAATGCCTTTTATGCTCGCTTCGAGGCAAGCAACACTGATAACGGTCTCTGTAGCCGATGTGAACAAAACCTTTAAACAGGTCAACATTCAAAAAGCCGCTGGGCCAGACGGATTACCAGGACATGTACTCAAGGCATGTACGGGCCAACTGTCAAGTGTCTTCACTGACATTTTAAACCTTTCCCTGCCCGAGAATACCTACATGTTTCAAGCAGACCACCATAATCCCCGTGCCCAGGGAAGCGAAGGTAACCTGCTTAAATGATTACCGCCCCGTGGCACTCACGTCGGTAGCCATGAAGTGGCTCACATCAACAGCATCCTCCCGGACACCCTAGACCCACTCAAATTTGCATACCACATCCACAGATGATGCAATCTCTATTGCACTCCACACTGCCCTTTCCCACCTGGACAAACGGAACACCTATGTGAGAATGCTGTTCATTGACTACAGCTTAGCGTTCAACACCATAGTACCCTCAAAGCTCATCACTAAGCTAAGGACTCTGGGACTAAACACCTCCCTCTGCAACTGGATCCTGGACTTCCTGACGGCCGCCCCCATGTGGTAAGAGTAGACAACAACACGTCTGCCACGCTGATCCTTAACACTGGGGCCCCTCAAGAGTGTGTACTTAGTTCCCTCCTGTATTCCCTGTTTAACCACAACTGCGTAGCCAAACACGACTCCAACACCATCCTTAAGTTTGCTGACAACACAACAGTGGTAGGCCTGATCACCGACAACGATGAGACAGCCTATAAGGAAGAGGTCAGAGAACTGGCAGTGTGGAGCCAGGACAATAACCTCTCCCTCAATGTGAGCAAGACAAAGGAGCTGATCGTGGACTACAGGAAAAGGTGGGCTGAAAGGCCCCCATTAACATAGACTGGGCAGTAGTGGAGCAGGTCGAGAGTTTCAAGTTCCTTGGTGTCCACATCACCAACAAACTATCATAGTCCAAACATACCAAGACAGTCGTGAAGAGGGCACGACAAAACCTTTTCCCCCTCAGGAGACCGGAAAGATTTGGCATGTTCTCCCAGATTCTACAGCTGCACCACCGAGAGTATCCTGACCGGTTGCATCACTACCTGGTATGGCAACTGCTCGGGCATCTGACCGTAAGGTAGTGCGAATGGCCCAGTACATCACTGGGGCCAAGCTTCCTGCCATCCAGGACCTATATAATAGGCGGTGTCAGAGGAAGCCCATACAATTGTCAAAGACTCCAGTCACCCAAGTTATAGGCTGTTTCTCTGCTACCACATGGCAAGCGGTACCGGAGCGCCAAATTCTAGGACTAAAAGGCTCCTCAACAGCCTCTACCCCCAAGCCATTAGAATGCTGAACAATTCATAATTGAGAAAAATGGCCACCGGACAATTTACATTTACATCTAAAGTCTTCGAAAGCCAAGATAACAAACAGATCACTGACCATTGAATCCCACCGTACCTTCTCCGCCGTGCAATCCGGTTTCCGAGCTGGTCACGGGTGCACCTCTGCCACGCTCAAGGTATTAAACGATATCATAACCGCCATCGATAAAAGACAGTACTGTGCAGCCTTCCACATCGACCTGGCCAGGGCTTTCGACTCTGTCAATCACCGTATTCTATTCGACAGACTCAACAGCCTTGGTTTCTAAATTGCTACATTTTAATTACCTCGCTACTATGGCCGATTTATTGCCTTACCTCCTCACGCCATTTGAACACACTGTATATAGACTTTTTTTCTATTGTGTTATTGACTGTAAGTATTGTTTATTCCATGTGTGTGTTATTATTTGTGTCGCACTGCTTTGCTTTATCTTGGCCAGGTCGAAGTTGTAAATAACCTACCTGGTTAAATAAAGGTGAAATAAACAGAACACATTTTTTTTTAAACTTTGTTGAAACTCCTTTGGCAGCGATTACAGCCTCAAGTCTTCCTGGTTAAAACACTACCACACCTGTATTTGGGGAGTTTCTCCCATTCTTCTCTGCAGATCCTCTCAAGCTCTGTCAGGTTGGATGGGGAGTGTCGCTGTACAGCTATTTTCAGGTTTCTCCAGAAATGTTTGATCGGGTTCAAGTCCGGAATCTGGCTGGGCCACTCAAGGACATTCAGAGACTTGTCCCAAAGCCACTCCTGTGTTGTCTTGACTGTGTGCTTAAGGTCGTTCACCTGTTGGAAGGTGAACCTTCACCCCAGTCTGAGTTCCTGAGTGCTCTGGAGCAGGTTTTCTACAAGGATCTCTCTGTACTTTTCTCCGTTCATCTTTCCCTCGATCCTGACTAGTCTCCCTTCCTCTGAAAAACATCCCCACAGCATGATGCTGCCACCACCATGCTTCACCGAAGGGATGGTGCCAGGTTTCCTCCAGACGTGACGCTTGGCATTCAGGCGAAAGAGTTCAATCTTAGTTTCACCAGACCAGACAATCTTGTTTCTTATGGTCTAAGAGTCCTTTAGGTGCCTTTTGGCAAATTCCAAGTGAGCTGTCATGTGCGTTTTACTGAGGAGTGGCTTCTATCAGGCCACTCCACCATAAAGGCCTGATTGGTGGAGTGTTGCAGAGACGGTTGTCCTTCTGGAAGGTTCTCCCATCTCCACAGAGGAACTCTGCAGCTCTGTCAGAGTGACCATTGGGTTCTTGGTCAGCTCCCTAAACAAGGCGATCTCCCCAGATTGCTCAGTTTGGCTGGGCGGCCAGCTCTAGGAAGAGTCTTGGGGGTTCCAAACTTCTTCCATTTAAGAATGATGGAGACCACTGTGTTCTTGGGGACCTTCAATGCTGCAGAAATGTTTTGGTACCCTTCCCCAGATCGGTGCCTCGACACAATCCAGTCTTGGAGCACTACGGACAATTCTTTCGACCTCATGGCTAGGTTTTTGCTCTGACATGCACTGTCAACTGCTAGACCTTAAATAGACAGGTGTGTGCCTTTCCAAATAATTTCAGATGGGCTAGACAATCAATTTATTTACCACAGGTGGACTCCAAACATGTTGAAGAAATATCTCAAGGATGATCAATGGAAACAGGATGTGCCTGAGCTCAATTTCGTGTCTCACAGCAAAGGGTCTGAATGCTTAGATTTGTTATAAATGTGAAGAAAAATACAATTCCACTTTGTCTTTATGGGGTATTGTGTGTAGATTGATGAGGAAAAAATTATAAATTTTCATCCATTTTATAATAAGGCTGTAATGTAACAAAATGTGGAAAAGGGGAAGGGGTCTGAATACTTTCCGAATGCACTGTATGGCTGTACAATACAATCACAGATTACAAAAGGGAAAGTCAGCAACGTTGCGGACACCAACGGCTTCCAGTTAAATCAAATGTATTTACATCAGCTGATATCTCAAAGTGCTGTACAGAAACCAGCCTAAAACCCCAAACAGCAAGCAAATGCAGGTGTAGAAGCACGGTGGCTAGGAAAAACTCCCTAGAAAGGCAGGAACTGAGGACAAAACCTAAAGGATCCAGGCTCTGAGGGGTGGCCAGTCCTCTTCACACTGTGATTATAACAGAACATGGCCAGTATGTTCAAACGTTCATTGATGACCAGCAGGGTCAAATAATAATAATCACAGTGGTTGAAGAGGGTGCAACAGGTCAGCACCTCCTTCCACAGAGACAAACTGATATTGTTCTGACAGATAAACCAAGCCAGGATAAACCAGGCCAGGATAAACTAAACCAGGCCAGGATAAACTAAACCAGGCCAGAATTTGTCCGTTGAAACCCAAATTGGTCTACATCTCTCCAAAATAATGTGGTGATCGATGGTATCAAAAGCAGCACTAAGGTCTAGGAGCATGAGGACAGATGCAGAGCCTCAGTCTGACACCATTAAAAGGTAATTTACCACCTTCACAAGTGCCGTCTCAGTGCTATGATGGGGTCTAAAACCAGACTGAAGCATTTCGTATACATTGTTTGTCTTCAGGAAGGCAGTGAGTTGCTGCTTTTTCATTTTTTTTGAGAGGAATGGGAGATTCAATATAGGCCGATAGTTTTTTTTATATTTTCTGGGTCAAGGTTTAGCTTTTTCAAGAGAGGCTTTATTACTGCCACTTTTAGTGAGTTTGGTACACATCCGGTGGATAGAGAGCCGTTTATTATGTTCAACATAGGAGGGCCAAGCACAGGAAGCAGCTCTTTCAGTAGTTTAGTTGGAATAGGGTCCAGTATGCAGCTTGAAGGTTTAGAGGCCATGATTATTTTCATCATTGTGTCAAGAGATATAGTACTAAAACACTTGAGTGTCTCTCTTGATCCTAGGTCCTGGCAGAGTTGTGCAGACTCAGGACAACTGAGTTTTGAAGGAATACGCAGATTTAAAGAGGAGTCCGT
Source organism: Oncorhynchus clarkii lewisi (assembly GCF_045791955.1). Lineage (NCBI taxonomy): Eukaryota > Metazoa > Chordata > Actinopteri > Salmoniformes > Salmonidae > Oncorhynchus > Oncorhynchus clarkii. Next base: position 46,962,481 of record NC_092175.1, on the reverse strand, counting down.
AATTTGCTTTCTAATGATCATGATCTCTTCCTCAAAGAAATTCATGAATTTATTACTGCTGAAGTGAAAGCCATCCTCTCTTGGGGAATGCTGCTTTTTAGTTAGCTTTGCGACAGTATCAAAAATACATTTGTACTGTTCTTATTCTCCTCAATTAAGTTGTAAAAATAGGATGATTGAGCAGCAGAGAGGGCTCTTACTTTCCAAGCTAGTCGGAAGACTTCCAGTTTGGCTCAATTTCCGTTCCAATTTTCTTGAAAATTGTATCAGGGCTCAGGTATTTTCTGTAACCAGGGAGCTAGTTTCTTATGACAAATGTTTTTTGTTTTTAGCTGTGCTACTGCATCTAGGGTATTACGCAAGGTTACATTTAGTTCCTCAGTTAGGTGGATAATCGATTTTTGTCCTCTGACGTCCTTGGGTAGGCAGAGGGAGTCTGGAAGGACATCAAGGAATCTTTGTGCTGCCTGTGAATTTATAGCACAACTTTGTATGTTCCTTGGTTGGGGTCTGAGCAGATTATTTGTTGCGATTGCAAATGTAATAAAATGGTGGTCCGACAGTCCAGGATTATGAGGAAAAACATTAAGATCCACAACATTTATTCCATGGGATAAAACTAGGTCCAGAGACATGTTGGACAAAACCCACTGAGTCGATGATGGCTCCGAAAGCCTTTTGGAGTGGGTCTGTGGACTTTTCCATGTGAATATTAAAGTCACCAAAAATTAGAATATTATCTACTATGACTACAAGGTCCGATAGGAATTCAGGGAACTCAGTGAGGAACGCTGTATATGGCCCAGGAGGCCTGTAAACAGTAGCTATAAAAAGTGATTGAGTAGGCTGCATAGATTTGATGACTAGAAGCTCAAATGATGAAAATGCAGTCATTTTTCCCCCTACATTTCAATCGTAAATGTTAGCAACACCTCCGCCTTTGCGGGATGCACGGGGGATATGGTCACTAGTGTAACCAGAAGGAGAGGCCTCATTTAACACAGTGAATTCATTAGGCTTAAGCCATGTTTCAGTCAGGCCAATCACATCAAGATTATGATCAGTGATTAGTTCATTAACTATAACTGCCTTGGAAGTGATGGATCTAACATTAACCTCTTTGATCTCTAGGGGCGCTATTTCATTTTTGGATAAAAAACGTTCCCGTTTTAAGCGCGATATTTTGTCACGAAAAGATGCTCGACTATGCATATTCTTGACAGTTTTTGAAAGAAAACACTCTGAAGTTTCAGAATCTGCAAAGATATTGTCTGTAAGTGCCCCAGAACTCATTCTACAGGCAAAACCAAGATGATGCATCAACCAGGAAATGATCAGAATTTCTGAAGCTCTGTTTTCCATTGTCTCCTTATATGGCTGTGATTGCGCAAGGAATGAGCCTACACTTTCTGTCGTTCCCCCAAAGTGTTAGCAGCATTGTGACGTATTTGTAGGCATATCATTGGAAGATTGACCATAAGAGACTACATTTTCTAAGTGTCCGCCTGGTGTCCCTGCGTCGAAATTGGAGCGTAAAGCCAGGTGCAATTATTTTTCCATTTGAGAGCAAGGAGAAACCAGGCTTCCACGAAGGATATATCATTGAAGAGATATGTGGAAAAACACCTTGAGGATTGATTCTAAACCACGTTTGCCATGTTTCAGTCGATATTATGGAGTTAATTTGGAAAAAAGTTCGCGTTTTGAGGGCTGAATTTTCGTTTTTTTTTTTTTTTTTTTTTTTTTTTTTTGGTAGCCAAATGAGCCAAAGAGCTATTTCTAATACACAAAGAATCTTTTTGGAAAAACGGAGCATCTGCTATCTAACTGAGAGTCTCCTCATTGAAAACATCAGAAGTTCTTCAAAGGTAAGTTATTTTATTTGAAGGCTTTACTTGTTTTTGTGATAGTTGCCTGCTAAATGCTAACGCTAATGCTAACGCTAATGCTAACGCTAAATGCTACGCTAGCTAGCTACTGTTACACAAATGATTGTTTTCCTATGGTTGAAAAGCATATTTTGAAAATCTGAGATGACAGTGTTGTTAACAAAAGGCTAAGCTTGAGAGCTAGCATATTTATTTCATTTCATTTGCGATTTTCATGAATAGTTAACGTTGCGTTATGGTAATGAGCTTAGGTCTATAAATAGAATCCCGGATCCGGGTTTGGTCGTCGCAACAGGTTAAGTAACCCTACTTTGAGATGTGAGGTATCACAATCTCTTTCAATAATGGCAGGATTGGAGGAGGTCTTTATTCCAGTGAGATTGCTAAGGCAAACACCGCCATGTTTAGTTTTGCCCAACCTAGATCGAGGCACAGACACAGTCTCATTGGGGATAGCTGAACTGACTACACTGACTGTGCTAGTGGCAGACTCCACTAAGCTGGCAGGCTGGCTAACAGCCTGCTGCCTGTCCTGCACCCTATCTCATTGTGGAGCTAGAGGAGTTAGAGCCCTGTCTATGTTGGTAGATAAGATCAGAGCACCGCTCCAGCTAGGATGGAGTCCCAGAAAGAGGGCCAATTATCTACAAATTCTATCTTTTGGGAGGGGCAGAAAACAGTTTTCAACCAGCGATTGAGTTGTGAGACTCTGCCGTCGAGCTCATCACTCCCCCTAACTGGGAGGGGGCCAGAGACAATTACTCGATGCCGACACATCTTTCTAGCTGATTTACACGCTGAAGCTATGTTGCACTTGGTGACCTCTGACTGTTTCATCCTAACATCGTTGGTGCCGACGTGGATAACAATATCTCTATACTCTACACTCGCCAGTTTTAGCTTTAGCCAGCACCATCTTCAGAATAGTCTTAACCTTGGTAGCCCTGCCCCCCTGGTAAACAGTGTATGATCGCTGGATGATTCGTTTTAAGTCTAATACTGCGGGTAATGGAGTGTGCTGGGATTTATACTACTATTTGTACTTACTAGTGGCACAGATGCTGTTTCATCTTTTCCTACACTTAAACGATTGTGTCTGAAGCTGGGCTTGCAGCACGGCTATCCTCACCGTAAGGTGATCGTTCTCCTGTGTATTATGATTGTGAGGCAATTAGATTAGCATCATCAATCATCAATTAGCATCATGTTAATATTTATATGTATATTTATATTATTTATATTAATATATATCATTACTACTTATCTGTGTATAGAACCATGTCCAAATAAAGCAACAAAAAATAACCAAAAAAGTTGTTATAAAAATATAAAACGATATAAAAAATGTAAAGTTGGCAGCTAGCAAAGTAACGTTAGCAACAGACCGCACAGCAGCACTTGTCCACAAATTGTGACTGGAAAGGACGTCAATTACACAATTGTCCAGGCATCTTCACAAGCATCTTCTTCGCCCGCTTTGAGGATAACACAGTGCCACCAACCCAGACTGTGGGCTCTCCTTCTCCGTGGCCGACGTGAGTAAGACATTTAAGAGGGTTAACCCTCGCAAGGCTGCCGGCCCAGACTGCATCCCTAGCCGCGTCCTCAGAGCATGCGCAGACCAGTTGGCTGGAGTGTTTAATCTCATATTCAATCTCTCCCTATCCCAGTCTGTTTTCCCCACTTGCTTCAAGATGTCCACCATTGTAGCTGTACCCAAGAAAGCTAACGTAACTGAACTAAATGATTATCGCCCCGTAGCACTCACTTCTGTCATCATGAAGTGCTTTGAGAGGCTAGTTAAGGATCATATCACCTCCACCCTACCTGACACCCTGGACCCACTTCAGTTTGTTTACCGCCCCAATAGGTCCATAGACGACGCAATCGCCATCGCACTGCACACTGCCCTAACCCATCTGGACAAGAGGAATACCTATGTAATTATGCTGTTCATTGACGACAGCTCAGCATTCAACACCATAGTACCCTCTAAGCTCATCATTAAGCTCAGAGTCCTGGATCGGAACCCCGCCCTGTGCGACTGGGTCCTGGACTTACTGACATGCCGCCACCAGGCGGTGAAGGTAGATAACAACATCTCTGCTACGCTGATCCTCAACACAGGGGCCCCACAAGGGTGCATGCTCAGCCCCTTCCTGTACTCCTTGTTCACCCATGACTGCGGAGAAGGTTGAAAGCTTCCTAACAAAGTTTCTCAGCGTACACATCACTGACAATCTGAAATGGTCCACCCACACAGACAGCGTGGTGAAGAAGAACAGCGCCTCTTCTACCTCAGGAGGCTGAAGAAATTAAGCTTGACCCCTAAGACCCTCACAAACTTTTACAGATCTACAATTGAGAGCATCCTGTCGGGCTGTATCACCGCCTGGTACGGCAACTGCACCGCCTGCAACTGCAAAGCCCTCCAGAGGGTGGTGTGGTCTACCCAACGCATCCCCGTGGGCAAACTACCTGCCCTCCATGACACCTACACCACCCGATGTCACAGGAAGCCAAAAAGATCATCAAGGACATCAACCACCCGAGCCACGGCCTGCGAGGTCAGTACAGGTGCAACAAAGCTGGAATTGAAAGACTGAAAAACAGCTTCTATCTCAAGGCCATCAGACTGTTAAATAGTCACCATTAGCCGGGGTCCGCCCAGTACCCTGCCCTGAACTTAGTCACTGTCCGTAAAAACACGGTTATTCAACCATGCACCTTAGAGACTGCTACGCTATGTACATAGACATGGAACACTGGTCACTTTAATAATGTTTACATACTGTTTTTCGTATTTCATACGTATTTACTGTATTCAAGTCAAGTTCATCCTATTCAACCATTGCTGTACATATACTATTCTAATCATGTATTCTTCAGATACACTATATATTATATCCACCACAGGAGGTTGGTGGCACCTTAATTGGGAAGGACGGGCTCGTGGTAATGACTGGAGTGGAATCAGTGGAATGGTAGCAAATCCTTTAAACACGTGGTTTCCATGGTTTCCAGGTGTTTGATGCCATTCCATTTGCTTCGTTCCAGACTTTATTATGAGTCGTCCTCCCCTCAGCAGCCTCCTGTGCTATCCACATGCTATCCTTAACATACAGTGGGGCAAAAAAGTATTTAGTCAGCCACCAATTGTGCAAGTTCTCCCACTTAAAAAGATGAGAGAGGCCTGTAATTTTCATCATAGGTACACTTCAACTATGACAGACAAAATGAGAAAAAAAAATCCAGAAAATCACATTGTAGGACTTTTAATGCATTTATTATGGCAAATTATGGTAGAAAATAAGTATCTGGTCAATAACAAAAGTTTATCTCAATACTTTGTTATATACCCTTTGTTGGCAATGACAGAGGTCAAACATTTTCTGTAAGTCTTCACAAGGTTTTCACACACTGTTGCTGGTATTTTGGCCCATTCCTCCATGCAGATCTCCTCTAGAGCAGTGATGTTTTGGGGCTGTTGCTGGGCAACACGGACTTTCAACTCTCTCCAAAGATTTTCTATGTGGTTGAGATCTGGAGACTGGCTAGGCCACTCCAGGACCTTGAAATGCTTCTTACGAAGCCACTCCTTCGTTGCCCGGGCGGTGTGTTTGGGATCATTGTCATGCTGAAAGACCCAGCCACGTTTCGTCTTCAATGCCCTTGCTGATGGAAGGAGGTTTTCACTCAAAATCTCACGATACATGGCCCCATTCATTCTTTCCTTTACACGGATCAGTCGTCCTGGTCCCTTTGCAGAAAAACAGCCCCAAAGCATGATGTTTCCACCCCCATGCTTCACAGTAGGTATGGTGTTTTTTGGATGCAACTCAGCATTCTTTGTCCTCCAAACACGACGAGTTGAGTTTTTACCAAAAAGTTATATTTTGGTTTCATCTGACCATATGACATTCTCCCAATCTTCTTCTGGATCATCCAAATGCTCTCTAGCAAACTTCAGACGGGCCTGGACATGTACTGGCTTAAGCAGGGGGACACGTCTGGCACTGCAGGATTTGAGTCCCTGGCGGCGTAGTGTGTTACTGATGGTAGGCTTTGTTACTTTGGTCCCAGCTCTCTGCAGGTCATTCACTAGGTCCCCCCGTGTGGTTCTGGGATTTTTGCTCACCGTTCTTGTGATCATTTTGACCCCACGGGGTGAGATCTTGCGTGGAGCCCCAGATCGAGGGAGATTATCAGTGGTCTTGTATGTCTTCCATTTCCTAATAATTGCTCCCACAGTTGATTTCTTCAAACCAAGCTGCTTAGCTATTGCATATTCAGTCTTCCCAGCCTGGTGCAGGTCTACAATTTTGTTTCTGGTGTCCTTTGACAGCTCTTTGGTATTGGCCATAGTGGAGTTTGGAGTGGGACTGTTTGAGGTTGTGGACAGGTGTCTTTTATACTGATAACAAGTTCAAACAGGTGCCATTAATACAGGTAACGAGTGGAGGACAGAGGAGCCTCTTAAAGAAGAAGTTACAGGTCTGTGAGAGCCAGAAATCTTGCTTGTAGGTGACCAAATACTTATTTTCCACCATAATTTGCAAATAAATTCATAAAAAATCCTACAATGTGATTTTCTGGATTTTTTTTCCCTCATTTTGTCTGTCATAGTTGAAGTGTACCTATGATGAAAATTACAGGACTCTCTCATCTTTTTAAGTGGGAGAACTTGCACAATTGGTGGCTGACTAAATACTTTTTTGCCCCACTGTAGATGTATAAATGTTGTGTATTGTTAGAAGGGATGTATAGATATTTAGATGTATAGATTTTGTGTATTGTTACATGGGATGTATAGATATTTAGATGTATAGATGTTGTGTATTGTTAGATGGAATATATAGATGTTGTGTATTGTTAGATGCAATGTAAAGATATTTAGATGTATAGATTTTGTGTATTGTTACATGGGATGTATAGATATTTAGATGTATAGATGTTGTGTATTGTTACATGGGATGTATAGATGTTGTGTATTGTTAGATGGGATGTATAGCTGTTGTGTATTGTTAGATGGGGATATATAGATGTTGTGTATTGCTAGATGGGATGTATAGATGTTGTGTATTGTTACATGGGATGTATAGATGTTGTGTATTGTTACATGGGATGTATAGCTGTTGTGTATTGTTAGATGGGGATATATAGATGTTGTGTATTGCTAGATGGGATGTATAGATGTTGTGTATTGCTAGATGGGATGTATAGATGTTGTGTATTGTTACATAGGATGTATAGATGTTGTGTATTGTTAGATGGGATGTATAGATGTTGTGTATTGTTACATAGGATGTATAGATGTTGTGTATTGTTAGATGGGATGTATAGATGTTGTGTATTGTTAGATGGGATGTATAGATGTTGTGTATTGTTACATAGGATGTATAGATGTTGTGTATTGTTAGATGGGATGTATAGATGTTGTGTATTGTTTGTTGGGATGTATAGATGTTGTGTGTTGTCAGATGGGATATATAGATGTTGTGTATTGTTAGATGGGATGTATTGATGTTATGTATTGTTTGTTGGGATGTATAGATGTTGTGTATTGTTAGTTGGGATATATAGATGTTGTGTATTATTTGTTGGGATGTATAGATGTTGTGTGTTGTCAGATGGGATATATAGATGTTGTGTATTGTTAGTAGGGATATATAGGTGTTGTGTATTGTTAGATGGGATATATAGATGTTTTGTATTGTTAGATGGGATGCATAGATTAGATATTGTGTTGTTTGATGGGATATATAGATGTATAGATGTTGTGTATTGTTAGATGGGATATATAGATGTATAGATATTGTGTATTGTTAGATGGGATGTATAGATGTTGTGTATTGTTAGATGGGATGCATAGATTAGATATTGTGTTGTTCGATGGGATATATAGATGGATAGATGTTGTGTATTGTTAGATGGGATATATAGGTGTATAGATATTGTGTATTGTTAGATGGGATATATAGATGTATAGATATTGTGTGTTGTCAGATGAGATATATAGATGTTGTGTATTGTTAGATGGGATGTATAGATGTATAGATGTTGTGTGTTGTTAGATGGGATATATAGATGTATAGATATTGTGTATTGTTAGATGGGATATATAGATGTATAGATATTGTGTGTTGTCAGATGAGATATATAGATGTATAGATATTGTGTATTGTTAGATGGTATAAATGATGTGTATTGTTACTGATAGAGGAATTAAATTCCTATATGTTTATTACCCAATTTAATTAATACACTCAGCCCCAATCTAAGGATTTGTAAGATACTTATTTGCATAAAATGGGCTGAGACCAGTCTCAAAATCAAGCAATAGCGTTTATTCTCGAGAGTACTGAACATGATACAATTTACAACAGGTTATAAACTGAAAATGACGTCATAGGTTTTTAACCGTCCCGTCCTTCCTCCTCTCCGATACAATGGCAGTATAGTTCACAAGCCTTCCTACCCTCCTCCACTCTGATACAATGGCAGTATAGTTCACAAGCCTTCCTACCCTCCTCCACTCTGGTAGAATGGCAGTATAGTTCACAAGCCTTCCTACCCTCCTCCACTCTGGTAGAATGGCAGTATAGTTCACAAGCCTTCCTACCCTCCTCCACTCCGGTAGAATGGCAGTATAGTTCACAAGCCTTCCTACCCTCCTCCACTCCGGTAGAATGGCAGTATAGTTCACAAGCCTTCCTACCCTCCTCCACTCTGGTAGAATGGCAGTATAGTTCACAAGCCTTCCTACCCTCCTCCACTCTGGTAGAATGGCAGTATAGTTCACAAGCCTTCCTACCCTCCTCCACTCCGGTAGAATGGCAGTATAGTTCACAAGCCTTCCTACCCTCCTCCACTCCGGTAGAATGGCAGTATAGTTCACAAGCCTTCCTACCCTCCTCCACTCTGGTAGAATGGCAATATAGTTCACAAGCCTTCCTACCCTCCTCCACTCTGGTAGAATGGCAGTATAGTTCACAAGCCTTCCTACCCTCCTCCACTCTGGTAGAATGGCAGTATAGTTCACAAGCCTTCCTACCCTCCTCCACTCTGGTAGAATGGCAGTATAGTTCACAAGCCTTCCTACCCTCCTCCACTCTGGTAGAATGGCAGTATAGTTCACAAGCCTTCCTACCCTCCTCCACCTACCCTCCTCCACTCTGGTAGAATGGCAGTATAGTTCACAAGCCTTCCTACATCGTTCCCTCACCGGTTTAGATAATTTACGACCAGGCCAAGGCCTCCCTGTGCAGATAAGCATTCTAGCCAGTCTGACGATATAGTTCATTCGTTTCTACCAAGGAACAGACAGTCATTGTTCTAATTCTTGATTATATTTACACACATTATATTCAGTACTAGGATTAAAATACAATTCTTACATCTATACAGTAACATAATAGTATTCTGATTAGTCAGTCCTGATTGAAATGTATACATAATTAGTCATTATTGATAAAAAAATCCCTTAACAGTTACATGGGATGTATAGATGTTGTGTGTTGTCAGATGGGATGTATAGATGTTGTGTATTGTTACATGGGATGTATAGATGTTGTGTATTGTTAGTATAGATGTACTGTACTGTGAGATAGGATGTATATATGTTGTGTATTTTTAGTTGGGATGTAAAGATGTTGTGTACTGTTAAATGGGATATATAGATCTATATATCTTGTGTATTGTTAGTTGGGATGTATAGATGTTGTGTATTGTTAGTGTCACTCCCTGACCATAGAGAGACCTTGGGGTTCTCTGTGGTGTTTTAGGTAAGGGCTTGACTAGGGGGTGTTCTAGTCTGTATATTTCTATGTTGGTCTATTTTGGTATCAGGCAGCTGATTATCATTGTCTCTAATTGGGGATCATACTTAAGATGTTCATTGTTCCCGCCTGCTTTGTGGGATATTGTTTTGTGTGTGTGCATGTTGCACCACGGCTTTCACATTTCGATGTTTGTTCATTGTTTTTGAAGTTTCTCTTTAAATAAAGATGTGGAACTCAACTCACGCTGCACTTTGGTCCGTCCTGTATGACGATCGCAACAGAATATCCCACCACGAAGGACCAAGCAGCGTGCCAGGGAGGAAAAAGTGAGTTGGACATGGGAGGAGATCCTGAGAGGATGCGAGACCGTTCTTTGGAGGGAGTCGCCAAGGAATCAGGAAGGACAGCGACGACGGCCACAGAAACCCCAAGATCTTTTTGGCTGAGCAGAGGAGACCGTCTGGCAATCGATGGAGGAGTTTAATGAGGAGTACCGGAGAGAGGTGTTAGCTAGGAGTATGCTGCAGCGCAAGCGTGCTGAAGAGCGTGTCATCAGTCCGGTGCCACCTGTACCGTGCTCCACGCACCAGGCCTCCAGTGTGTGGGTACAGTCCGGAGTCTCCTGCGACGGTTCACAGTCCAGAGCTTCCAGTAACGGTCAACGGTCCGGAACCTTCCTCTGCGCCTGTGCCCAGTCCAGGCACGGCGTCCAACCCAGCTCTATGGTCGGAGCCTTCCTCTGCGCCGGTGCCCAGTCCAGTCACGGCGTCCAACCCAGCTCTATGGTCGGAGCCTTCCTCTGTGCCGGTGCCCAGTCCAGGCACGGCGTCCAACCCAGCTCTATGGTCGGAGCCTTCCTCTGCGCCGGTGCCCAGTCCAGGCACGGCGTCCAACCCAGCTCTATGGTCGGAGCCTTCCTTTGTGCCGGTGCCCAGTCCAGGCACGGCGTCCAACCCAGCTCTATGGTCGGAGCCTTCCTCTGCGCCGGTGCCCAGTCCAGGCACGGCGTCCAACCCAGCTCTATGGTCAGAGCCTTCCTCTTGGTCTATTTTGGTATGGTTCCCAATTAGAGGCAGCTGATTATCGTTGTAATAATTGGGGATCATACTTAAGTTGTTCATTGTTCCCGCCTGCTTTGTGGGATATTGTTTTGTGTGTGTGCATGTTGCACCACGGCTTTCACATTTCGATATTTGTTCATTGTTTTTGAAGTTTCTCTTTAAATAAAGATGTGGAACTCAACTCACAATGCACCTTGGTCCGTCCTGTATGACGATCGTGACAGTTAGTTGGCATAAATAGATGTTGTGTATTGTTAGACGGGATGTATAGAAGTTGTATATTGTTAGATGGGATACATGGAGCTCTTGATGTTGTGTATTGTTATTTGGGATATATAAATGTTGTGTATTGTTATTTCGGGATGTATAGATGTTGTGTATTGTTTGTTGGGATATATAGATGTTGTGTATTATTTGTTGGGATGTATAGATGTTGTGTATTATTTGTTGGGATGTATAGATGTTGTGTATTGTTAGTTGGGATGTATAGATGTTGTGTATTGTTAGTTGGTATGTATAGATGTTGTGTATTGTTACATGGGATGTATAGATGTTGTGTAGTGTTAGATGGGATGTATAGATGTTGTGTATTGTTAGTTGGGATGTATAGATGTTGTGTATTGTTAGTTGGGATGTATAGATGTTGTGTATTGTTAGTTGGGATGTATAGATGTTGTGTATTGTTAGATGGGATATATTTCCATCTATATATCTTTCCATCCCATCTAACAATACACAACATCTATACATTTATATATCTCATCTAACAATACACAACATCTATACATTTATATATCCCATCTAACAATACACCACATCTATACATCCCAACTAACAATACACAACATCTATACATCCCAACTAACAATACACAACATCTATACATCCCATCTAACAATACAAAACATCACATATACATACTTCGGACTTCGAAATTGCTCTTCGTATTTTTTAATTCCATTCTTTTACTTTTAGATTTGTGTGCATTATTGTGAATTGTTAGATACTACTGAACTTTTGGAGCTATTAACACATGCCTTTCACTACACATGCAATAACATAACATAACATCTGCTGAATGTGTACATGACCAATAAAATGTGATTTTTGGAGACACACACAGAAAGCTAAGTGCTCTTAGTCTGTGTTTGCATGTGTGTGTGTGTGTGTGTACGTGTTTCCCACCAGCTCTCCTTTGTCTCGGTGGCCAGGATATGAAAGGAGAGGAGGATGGAGTGAGGAGGAGGAGAGGGATGGAGAGAGGAGGAGAAGAGGGATGGAGAGAGGAGAAGAGGGATGGAGAGAGGAGGAGAAGAGGGATGGAGAGAGGAGGAGAAGAGGGATGGAGAGAGGAGGAGGAGAGGGATGGAGAGAGGAGGAGGAGAGGGATGGAGAGAGGAGGAGGAGAGGGTTGGAGAGAGGAGGAGGAGAGGGATGGAGAGAGGAGGAGGAGAGGGATGGAGAGAGGAGGAGAGGGATGGAGAGAGGAGGAGAGGGATGGAGAGAGGAGGAGAGGGATGGAGAGAGGAGAGGGATGGAGGAGGAGGAGGAGAGGGATGAAAGGAGAGGAGGATGGAGTGAGAAGGAGGAGAGGGATGGAGAGAGGAGAAGAGGGATGGAGAGAGGAGGAGAGGGATGGAGAGAGGAGAGGGATGGAGGAGGAGAGGGATGGAGGAGGAGGAGAGGGATGAAAGGAGAGAAGGATGGAGTGAGAAGGAGGAGAGGGATGGAGGAGGAGAGGGATGGAGAGGGATGGAGGGGGAGGAGAGGGATGAAAGGAGAGGAGGATGGAGCGAGGAGGAGGAGAGGGATGGAGAGAGGAGAAGAGGGATGGAGAGAGGAGAAGAGGGATGGAGAGGAGGAGAGGGATGGAGGAGGAGAGGGATGGAGGAGAGGGATGAAAGGAGAGGAGGATGGAGTGAGAAGGAGGAGAGGGATGGAGAGAGGAGAGGGATGGAGAGGGATGGAGGAGGAGGAGAGGGATGAAAGGAGAGGAGGATGGAGTGAGAAGGAGGAGAGGATTGAGAGAGGAGGAGGACAGGGATGGAGGAGGAGGAGGAGAGGGATGGAGGAGGAGGAGGAGGAGAGGGATGGAGAGAGGAGGAGGAGGAGAGGGATGGAGAGAGGAGGAGGAGGAGAGGGATGGAGAGAGGGATGGAGGAGGAGGAGAGGGATGGAGAGAGGAGAAGGAGAGGGATGGAGGAGGAGAGGGATGGAGGAGGAGGAGAGAGATGGAGAGAGGAGGAGAGGGATGGAAGAGGAAAGAGATTAATGGAGAAGGAGATAAGGAGAGAGGGAAAGGGTGAGAGACAGGGAAAGGGTGAGAGAGAGGGAAGGGTGAGAGAGGGCTTAAGGAGAGGACAAAAGGATGAGAGGGTGTGTGTGTGTGTGTTTGTGAGAGACGTGAAATCTCCTGATTTATGTTTTTAGTTCTGCTGGCTTCCGGCTGCAGTATTCTGGACAAGGGAGTTCTTATGGGGTACACACTACACTAGGTATACACCATACACTACACTAGGTATACACCATAAACTACACTAGGTATACACCATAAACTACACTAGGTATACACTATACACTTAACTATGTAAACACTACACACTACTCTAGGTATACACTACACACTACTCTAGGTATACACTACACACTACACCCAGTATACACCATAAACTACTCTAGATATACACTACACACTACAGTAGGTAAACACTACACACTACACCAGGTATACACTACACACTACACTAGGTATACATTATACACTACAGAACTATACACTACACACTATACACTACACACTATACACAACACTAGCTATACACTATACCCTACAGCACTGCACACTACAGCACTGTACACTACACACTACACTAGGTATACACTATACACTGTACACTACACTAGGTATACACCATACACTACAGCACTGTACACTAAGCACTATACACTACACTAGGTATACACTATACACTACACACTACACTAGGTATACACTACCCAATATACACTACACTAGGTATACACTGCATAATGTACACTACACACTATACACTACACTAGGTATACACCACACACTACACTAGGTATACACTATACACTACACACTATACACCACACTAGGTATACACTACACACTACTCTAGGTATACACTACACTAGGTATACACCACACACTACACTAGGTATACACTATACACTACACACTATACACCACACTAGGTATACACTACACACTACACTAGGTATACACTATACACTACACACTATACACCACACTAGGTATACACTACACACTACTCTAGGTATACACTATACACTATACACCACACTAGGTATACACTATACACAGCAGTACTATACACGACAGCACTGTACACTACACACTACACTATGTATACATTATACACTACAGAACTATACACTGTACACTACACACTACACACTACACCATGTATACACTATACAATACAGAACAATACACTACACACTACACTAGGTATACACAACAGCACAGTACACTACACACTGTCCACAACACACGACACCAGGTATACACTATACACTACAGCACTAGACACTACAAACGATAGCAATATACACAAAACAATAAACACTACACACTACATACTATACACTATACACTATTGTACTACACCACTACATCACAACACCACTATACCACTACACCACTATACCACTACACAACTATACCACTACACCACTATACCACTACACCACCATACCACTACACAACTACATCACAACACCACTATACCACTACACCACTATACCACTACACCACTATACCACTATACCAATACCACTATACCACTACACCACTACACCACTATACCACTACACCACTACACCACTATACCACTATACCACTATACCACTACACCACTACATCACTACACCACTACACCACTATACCACTACACCACTATACCACTACACTACTACGCCACTACGCCACTATACCACTACACCACTATACCACTATACCACTACACAACTATACCACTAAACCACTACACCACTATACCACTACACTACTACACCACTACGCCACTATACCACTACACCACTATACCACTATACCACTATACCACTATACCACTACATCACAACACCACTATACCACTACACCACTATACCACTACACCACTATACCACTACACCACTACACCACTATACCAATACCACTGTACCACTATACCACTACACCACTACACCACTATACCACTACACCACTACACCACTATACCACTATACCACTACACCACTATACCACTACATCACTACATCACAACACCACTATACCACTACACCACTATACCACTACACACTACACCACTACACCTCTACACTACTACACCACTATACCACTACACCACTATACCACTACACCACTACACCACTATACCACTACACCACTATACCACTACACCACTATACCACTACACTACTACACCACTACACCACTACACCACTATACCACTATACCACTACACCACTATACCACTACACCACTACACCACTATACCACTACACCACTACACCACTATACCACTATACCACTACACCACTATACCACTACACCACTACACCACTATACCAGTATACCACTACACCACTACACCACTATACCACTACACCACTATACCACTACACCACTATACCACTACACAACTATACCACTACACCACTACACAACTACACCACTACACCACTACACCACTATACCACTACACAACTATACCACTATACCACTACACCACTATACCACTATACCACTATACCACTATACCACTACACCACTACACCACTATACCACTATACCACTACACCACTACACCACTACACCACTACACCACTATACCACTACACCACTATACCACTACACCACTACTATACCACTACACCACTACACCACTACACCACTATACAACTATACCACTACACCACTACACCACTATACCACTATACCACTACACCACTACACCACTATACCACTATACCACTACACCACTACTATACCACTACACCACTACACCACTATACAACTATACCACTACACCACTACACCACTATACCACTATACCACTACACCACTACACCACTATACCACTACACCACTATACCACTATACCACTATACCACTACACCACTATACCACTACACCACTACATCACAACACCACTATACCACTACACCACTATACCACTACACCACTATACCACTACACCAATTCACCACTACACTACTACACCACTATACCACTACACCACTACACCACTATACCACTATACCACTACACCACTACACCACTATACCACTACACCACTATACCACTACACTACTACACCACTACACCGCTACACCACTATACCACTACACCACTACACCACTATACCAATACCACTATACCACTACACCACTACACTACTACACCACTATACCACTACACCACTACACCACTATACCACTACACCACTACACCACTATACCAATACCACTATACCACTACACCACTACACCACTATACCACTACACCACTACACCACTACACCACTATACCACTATACCACTACACCACTATACCACTACACCACTACATCACAACACCACTATACCACTACACCACTACACCACTATACCACTATACCACTACACCACTATACCACTATACCACTACACCACTACACCACTACATCACAACACCACTATACCACTACACCACTACACCACTACACCACTATACCACTACACCACTACACCACTACACCACTATACCACTATACCACTACACCACTACACCACTATACCACTATACCACTACACCACTACACCACTATACCACTACACCACTATACCACTACACCACTACACCACTACATCACTATACCACTACACCACTACACCACTATACCACTACACCACTACACCACTATACCACTACACCACTACACCACTATACCACTACACCACTATACCACTACACCACTACACCACTATACAACTACACCACATTACCACTATACCACTACACCACTACACCACTACACCACTATACCACTATACCACTACACCACTATACCACTACACCACTACACCACTATACCACTACACCACTACACCACTACATCACAACACCACTATACCACTACACCACTACACCACTACACCACTATACCACTACACCACTACACCACTACACCACTATACCACTACCCCACTACCCCACTATACCACTATACCACTACACCACTACACCACTATACCACTACACCACTATACCACTACACCACTACACCACTACACCACTATACCACTACACCACTACACCACTATACCACTACACCACTACACCACTATACCACTATACCACTACACCACTACACCACTACACCACTATACCACTACACCACTATACCACTACACCACTACACCACTACACCACTATACCACTACACCACTACACCACTACACCACTATACAACTACACCACTACACCACTATACAACTACACCACTATACCACTATACCACTACACCACTACACCACTATACCACTATACCACTACACCACTATACCACTACACCACTACACCACTATACCACTATACCACTATACCACTACACCACTATACCACTACACCACTACATCACAACACCACTATACCACTACACAACTACACCACTACACCACTATACAACTACACCACTACACCACTATACAACTACACCACTATACCACTATACCACTACACCACTACACCACTACACCACTATACCACTATACCACTACACCACTATACCACTACACCACTACACCACTATACCACTATACCACTATACCACTACACCACTATACCACTACACCACTACATCACAACACCACTATACCACTACACCACTACACCACTATACCAGTATACCACTACACCACTACACCACTACACCACTATACCACTACACCACTATACCACTACACAACTACACCACTACACCACTATACCACTACACCACTACACCACTACACCACTATACCACTACACCACTATACCACTACACCACTATACCACTACACCACTACACCACTACACCACTACACCACTATACCACTATACCACTACACCACTATACCACTACACCACTATACCACTACACCACTACACCACTACACCACTATACCACTATACCAATAAAACCACTATACCACTATACCACTACACCACTACACCACTATACCACTACACCACTACACCACTATACCACTATACCACTATACCACTACACCACTACACCACTATACCACTATACCACTACACCAATAAACCACTACACCACTATACCACTACACCACTATACCACTACACCACTACAACACTACACCACTACACCACTATACCACTACACCACTATACCACTACACCACTACACCACTATACCACTACACAACTATACCACTACACCACTACACCACTACACCACTACACCACTATACCACTACACCACTACACCACTACACCACTATACCACTACACCACTACACCACTATACCACTATACCACTAAAACCACTATACCACTATACCACTACACCACTACACCACTATACCACTACACCACTACACCACTACACCACTACACCACTATACCACTATACCACTACACCACTACACCACTATACCACTACACCACTACACCACTATACCACTACACCACTACACCACTACACCACTATACCACTACACCACTACACCACTATACCACTATACCACTACACCACTACACCACTATACCACTACACCACTACACCACTACACCACTACACCACTACACCACTACACCACTACACCACTATACCACTATACCACTACACCACTATACAAATACACCACTACACCACTATACCACTATACCACTACACCACTACACCACTACACCACTACACCACTATACCACTACACCACTACACCACTACTATACCACTATACCACTACACCACTACACCACTATACCACTATACCACTACACCACTATACCACTATACCACTACACCACTACACCACTATACCACTACACCACTACACCACCACACCACTATACCACTACACCACTATACCACTACACCACTACACCACTATACCACTATACCACTACACCACTACACCACTATACCACTACACCACTACACCACTATACCACTATACCACTACACCACTACACCACTATACCACTATACCACTACACCACTACACCACTACACCACTATACCACTATACCACTACACCACTACACCACTACACCACTATACCACTACACCACTACACCACTACACCACTACACCACTATACCACTAAAACCACTATACCACTATACCACTATACCACTACACCACTACACCACTACACCACTACACCACTATACCACTACACCACTACACCACTATACCACTACACCACTATACCACTACACCACTACACCACTATACCACTACACCACTACACCACTATACCACTACACCACTACACCACTACACCACTACACCACTACACCACTATACCACTATACAACTACACCACTACACCACTATACAACTACACCACTATACCACTATACCACTACACCACTACACCACTACACCACTATACCACTACACCACTATACCACTACACCACTACACCACTATACCACTACACCACTACACCACTACATCACAACACCACTATACCACTACACCACTACACCACTATACCACTACACCACTACACCACTATACCACTATACCACTACACCACTATACCACTATACCACTATACCACTACACCACTACACCACTATACCACTACACCACTATACCACTACACCACTACACCACTATACCACTACACCACTACACCACTACACCACTATACCACTACACCACTACACCACTATACCACTATACCACTACACCACTACACCACTATACCACTACACCACTATACCACTACACCACTACACCACTACACCACTACACCACTACACCACTATACAACTACACCACTACACCACTATACAACTACACCACTATACCACTATACCACTACACCACTACACCACTACACCACTATACCACTATACCACTACACCACTATACCACTACACCACTACACCACTACACCACTATACCACTATACCACTACACCACTATACCACTACACCACTACATCACAACACCACTATACCACTACACCACTACACCACTATACCAGTATACCACTACACCACTACACCACTACACCACTATACCACTACACCACTATACCACTACACCACTACACCACTATACCACTACACCACTACACCACTACACCACTACACCACTACACCACTATACCACTATACCACTACACCACTACACCACTACACCACTACACCACTACACCACTATACCACTACACCACTACATCACTATACCACTATACCACTAAAACCACTATACCACTATACCACTACACCACTACACCACTATACCACTACACCACTACACCACTACACCACTACACCACTACACCACTACACCACTACACCACTACACCACTACACCACTACACCACTACACCACTACACCACTATACCACTACACCACTACACCACTACACCACTATACCACTATACCACTATACCACTATACCACTACACCACTATACAAATACACCACTACACCACTATACCACTACACCACTACACCACTACACCACTATACCACTACACCACTACACCACTACTATACCACTATACCACTACACCACTACACCACTACACCACTATACCACTATACCACTACACCACTATACCACTATACCACTACACCACTACACCACTACACCACTATACCACTACACCACTACACCACCACACCACTATACCACTATACCACTACACCACTATACCACTATACCACTACACCACTACACCACTATACCACTATACCACTACACCACTGTACCACTACACCACTACACCACTACACCACTATACCACTATACCACTACACCACTACACCACTATACCACTATACCACTACACCACTATACCACTACACCACTACATCACAACACCACTATACCACTACACCACTACACCACTATACCAGTATACCACTACACCACTACACCACTATACCACTACACCCCTATACCACTACACCACTACACCACTATACCACTACACCACTACACCACTATACCACTATACCACTATACCACTACACCACTACACCACTATACCACTATACCACTACACCACTACACCACTACACCACTACACCACTATACCACTACACCACTACACCACTACACCACTATACCACTACACCACTACACCACTACACCACTACACCACTACACCACTATACCACTAAAACCACTATACCACTATACCACTATACCACTACACCACTATACCACTACACCACTATACCACTACACCACTACACCACTACACCACTATACCACTACACCACTATACCACTACACCACTACACCACTACACCACTATACCACTACACCACTACACCACTATACCACTACACCACTATACCACTACACCACTACACCACTACACCACTACACCACTACACCACTACACCACTATACCACTACACCACTATACCACTAAAACCACTATACCACTATACCACTATACCACTACACCACTATACCACTATACCACTACACCACTACACCACTATACCACTACACCACTACACCACTACACCACTATACCACTACACCACTACACCACTATACCACTATACCACTACACCACTATACCACTACACCACTACACCACTACACCACTATACCACTACACCACTACACCACTACACCACTATACCACTACACCACTACACCACTATACCACTACACCACTACACCACTACACCACTATACCACTACACCACTACACCACTATACCACTACACCACTACACCACTATACCACTATACCACTAAAACCACTATACCACTATACCACTACACCACTATACCACTATACCACTACACCACTACACCACTATACAAATACACCACTACACCACTATACCACTATACCACTACACCACTACACCACTACACCACTATACCACTACACCACTACACCACTACTATACCACTATACCACTACATCACTACACCACTACACCACTATACCAATATACCACTACACCACTACACCTCTACACCACTATACCACTATACCACTACACCACTACACCACTATACCACTATACCACTATACCACTACACCACTACACCACTATACCACTATATCACTACACCACTATACCACTATACCACTACACCACTACACCACTATACCACTATACCACTACACCACTATACCACTATACCACTATACCACTACACCACTATACCACTACACCACTACACCACTATACCACTATACCACTATACCACTACACCACTATACCACTATACCACTACACCACTACACCACTATACCACTATACCACTATACCACTAAAACCACTATACCACTATACCACTACACCACTACACCACTATACCACTATACCACTATACCACTACACCACTACACCACTATACCACTACACCACTATACCACTACACCACTATACCACTACACCACTACACCACTATACCACTACACCACTATACCACTATACCACTACACCACTACACCACTACACCACTATACCACTATACCACTACACCACTACACCACTAAACCACTACACCACTACACCACTATACCACTACACCACTACACCACTACACCACTATACCACTAAAACCACTATACCACTATACCACTACACCACTACACCACTACACCACTACACCACTATACCACTACACCACTACACCACTACACCACTATACCACTACACCACTACACCACTACACCACTATACCACTATACCACTATACCACTACACCACTACACCACTACACCACTACACCACTATACCACTATACCACTACACCACTACACCACTACACCACTATACCACTATACCACTAAAACCACTATACCACTACACCACTATACCACTACACCACTACACCACTATACCACTATACCACTATACCACTACACCACTATACCACTACACCACTACACCACTACACCACTACACCACTATACCACTACACCACTACACCACTACACCACTACACCACTATACCACTACACCACTACACCACTACACCACTATACCACTATACCACTAAAACCACTATACCACTACACCACTACACACCTACACCACTACACCACTATACCACTACACCACTACACCACTATACCACTACACCACTACACCACTACACCACTACACCACTATACCACTACACCACTACACCACTACACCACTATACCACTACACCACTATACCACTACACCACTATACCACTACACCACTACACCACTACACAACTACACCACTACACCACTACACCACTACACCACTATACCACTACACCACTATACCACTATACCACTACACCACTACACCACTACACCACTACACCACTATACCACTACACCACTACACCACTATACCACTATACCACTATACCACTAAAACCACTATACCACTATACCACTACACCACTATACCACTATACCACTACACCACTATACCACTGTACAAATACACCACTACACCACTATACCACTATACCACTACACCACTACACCACTACACCACTATACCACTACACCACTACACCACTACTATACCACTATACCACTACATCACTGCACCACTACACCACTACACCACTATACCACTACACCACTATACCACTATACCACTACACCACTACACCACTACACCACTATACCACTACACCACTATACCACTACACCACTACACCACTACACCTCTACACCACTATACCACTATACCACTACACCACTACACCACTATACCACTACACCACTACACCACTACACCACTATACCACTACACCACTATACCACTATACCACTACACCACTACACCACTACACCACTATACCACTATACCACTACACCACTATACCACTATACCACTATACCACTACACCACTATACCACTACACCACTACACCACTATACCACTATACCACTACACCACTACACCACTACACCACTATACCACTATACCACTACACCACTACACCACTACACCACTGCACCACTATACCACTACACCACTACACCACTACACCACTATACCACTACACCACTATACCAATACACCACTATACCACTATACCACTACACCACTATACCACTACACCACTACACCTCTACACCACTATACCACTATACCACTACACCACTACACCACTATACCACTATACCACTATACCACTACACCACTACACCACTATACCACTATACCACTACACCACTATACCACTACACCACTACACCACTACACCACTACACCACTATACCACTACACCACTATACCACTACACCACTATACCACTATACCACTACACCACTATTCCACTACACCACTACACCACTACATCACAACACCACTATACCACTACACCACTACACCACTACACCACTATACCACTACACCACTATACCAATACACCACTATACCACTACACCACTACACCACTACACCACTACACCACTATACCACTATACCACTATACCACTACATCACTACACCACTATACCACTACACCACTATACCACTATACCACTACACCACTACACCACTATACCACTATACCACTACACTTCTATACCACTACACCACTATACCACTACACTACTATACCACTACACCACTATACCACTACACCACTATACCACTATACCACTACACCACTATACCACTATACCACTATACCACTACACCACTATACCACTACACTACTACACCACTATACCACTACACCACTATACCACTATACCACTACACCACTACACCACTACACCACTATACCACTACACTACTACACCACTATACCACTACACCACTACACCACTACACCACTACACCACTATACCACTACTATACCACTACACCACTATACCACTACACCACTATACCACTACACCACTACACCACTATACCACTATAGCACTACACCACTATATCATTATACCACTACACCACTATACCACTCTACCACTACACCACTATACCACTATACCACTACACCACTACACCACTACACCACTACACCACTATACCACTATACCACTACACCACTATACCACTATACCACTATACCACTACACCACTACACCACTATACCACTATAACACTATAGCACTACACCACTACACCACTATACCACTATACCACTATACCACTATACCACTACACCACTACACCACTATACCACCATACCACTATACCACTATACCACTACACCACTATACCACTACACCACTACACCACTATACCACTATACCACCATACCACTATACCACTATACCACTATACCACTATACCACTACACCACTACACCACTATACCACTATACCACTATACCACTATACCACTACACCAATACACCACTATACCACTACACCACTATACCACTACACCACTATACCACTATACCACTACACCACTATACAGCTATACCACTATACCACTATACCACTATACCACTACACCACTACACCACTACACCACTATACCACTACACCACTACACCACTATACCACTATACCACTATACCACTATACCACTACACCACTATACCACTATACCACTACACCACTATACCACTATACCACTACACCACTACACCACTATACCACTATACCACTATACCACTACACCACTACACCACTACACCACTATACCACTACACCACTACACCACTATACCACTACTATACCACTACACCACTATACCACTACACCACTATACCACTACACCACTATACCACTACTATACCACTACACCACTATACCACTATACCACTACACCACTATACCACTATACCACTACACCACTACACCACCACACCACTACACCACTACACAACTACACCACTAC
This sequence comes from Oncorhynchus clarkii lewisi, assembly GCF_045791955.1. NCBI lineage: Eukaryota > Metazoa > Chordata > Actinopteri > Salmoniformes > Salmonidae > Oncorhynchus > Oncorhynchus clarkii. The sequence continues at coordinate 46,936,683 of NC_092175.1, read as the reverse complement.
ACCACTACACCACTACACCACTATACCACTACTATACCACTACTATACCACTATACCACTATACCACTACACCACTATACCACTACACCACTACACCACTATACCACTATACCACTACACCACTACACCACTACACCACTATACCACTACTATACCACTACACCACTATACCACTACACCACTATACCACTACACCACTACACCACTATACCACTATACCACTATACCACTACACCACTACACCACTATCCATCTATACCACTACACCACTATACCACTACACCACTACACCACTATACCACTATACCACTATACCAATACACCACTACACCACTATACCACTATACCACTATACCACTACACCACTATACCACTACACCACTATACCACTATACCACTACACCACTATACCACTACACCACTACACCACTACACCACTATACCACTATACCACTATACCACTACACCACTATACCACTATACTACTACACCACTATACCATTACACCACTATACCACTATACCACTACACCACTACACCACTACACCACTATACCACTATACTACTACACCACTATACCACTACACCACTACACCACTACACCACTACACCAGTATACCACTACACCACTACACCACTACACCACTACACCACTATACCACTACACCACTATACCACTACACCACTATACCACTACACCACTACACCACTACACCACTATACCACTATACCACTATACCACTACACCACTATACCACTACACCACTACACCACTATACCACTATACCACTACACCACTACACCACTATACCACTATACCACTATACCACTACACCACTACACCACTATAACACTACACCACTACACCACTACACCACTACACCACTACACCACTATACCACTACACTACTATACCACTACACCACTATACCACTATACCACTACACCACTATACCACTATACCAATACACCACTACACCACTACACAACTATACCACTACACCACTACACCACTACACCACTATACCACTACACCACTATACCACTACACCACTACACCACTATACCACTATACCACTACACCACTACACCACTACACCACTACACCACTATACCACTATACCACTATACCACTACACCACTATACCACTACACCACTATACCACTATACCACTATACCACTACACCACTATACCACTACACCACTACACCCCTATACCACTATACCACTATACCACTACACCACTATACCACTATACTACTACACCACTATACCACTACACCACTATACCACTATACCACTACACCACTATACCACTACACCACTACACCACTATACTACTACACCACTATACCACTACACCACTACACCACTACACCACTACACCACTATACCACTACACCACTATACCAGTATACCACTACACCACTACACCACTATACCACTATACCACTACACCACTATACCACTACACCACTATACCACTACACCACTATACCACTACACCACTACACCACTACACCACTATACCACTATACCACTATACCACTACACCACTATACCACTACACCACTATACCACTACACCACTACACCACTATACCACTATACCACTACACCACTACACCACTATACCACTATACCACTACACCACTATACCACTATACCACTACACCACTACACCACTATACCACTACACCACTACACCACTATACCACTATACCACTACACCACTACACCACTATACCACTACACCACTACACCACTATACCACTACACCACTATACCACTACACCACTATACCACTATACCACTACACCACTATACCACTATACCACTACACCACTACACCACTATACCACTACACCACTATACCACTATACCACTATACCAGTACACCACTATACCACTACACCACTATACCACTATACCACTACACCACTATACCACTACACCACTACACCACTATACCACTACACCACTACACCACTATACCACTACACCACTATACCACTATACCACTACACCACTATACCACTATACCACTACACCACTATACCACTATACCACTACACCACTATACCACTACACCACTATACCACTACACCACTATACCAGTATACCACTACACCACTACACCACTATACCACTATACCACTACACCACTATACCACTACACCACTATACCACTACACCACTATACCACTACACCACTACACCACTACACCACTATACCACTATACCACTATACCAATACACCACTATACCACTACACCACTATACCACTACACCACTACACCACTATACCACTATACCACTACACCACTACACCACTATACCACTATACCACTACACCACTATACCACTATACCACTACACCACTACACCACTATACCACTATACCACTACACCACTACACCACTATACCACTACACCACTACACCACTATACCACTACACCACTATACCACTACACCACTATACCACTATACCACTACACCACTATACCACTATACCACTACACCACTACACCACTATACCACTACACCACTATACCACTATACCACTACACCACTATACCACTACACCACTATACCACTATACCACTATACCACTACACCACTATACCACTACACCACTATACCACTACACCACTACACCACTATACCACTACACCACTATACCACTATACCACTACACCACTATACCACTATACCACTACACCACTACACCACTCACCACTACACCACTATACCACTATACCACTACACCACTATACCACTACACTACTATACCACTACACCACTATACCACTACACCACTATACCACTATACCACTATACCACTACACCACTACACCATTATACCACTCTACCACTATACCACTACACCACTATACCACTATACCACTACACCACTATACCACTCTACCACTATACCACTACACCACTACACCATTATACCACTCTACCACTATACCACTACACCACTATACCATGTATACAGCACGCTGTGTGTATACCGCAAACATTTACACCTTCTAACATACATTGAAACAGAGTTTCTGTGCTCCTAGTTAGGTGATGACAGCAGAGGGTGGTATTGAGGGAAGGAGAGAGGAGGAGAGCGGAGGAGAGAGGAGGAGAGCGGAGGAGAGCGGAGGAGAGAGGAGGAGACCGGAGGAGAGAGGAGGAGACTGGAGGAGAATGGAGGAGAGAGGAGGAGAGCGGAGGAGAGCGGAGGAGAGAGGAGGGAAGAAGAGAGGGTGACGGAGGGGAGGAGAGAGGAGGAGAGAGGTGAAGAGGGTGTTGTAGGTGAATAAGAAATTAGGAGAGAAGGAAAGAGGAGAGAGGAGATGGTGATGGAGAGGAGGAAAGAGGAGATGAAGGGAAGGAGAGGAGAGAAGGGAAGAGAAGAGGTGAGAGGAGAAGAGGGTGATGGAGGGGAGGAGGAGAGAGTGGCAGAGAGATGAGGGAAGAAGAGAGGGTGATGGAGGGGAGGAGAGAGGAGGAGAGCGGTGAAGAGGGTGTTGTAGGTGGATAAGAAAGGAGGAGAGAAGGAAAGAGGAGAGAGGAGATGGTGATGGAGAGGAGGAAAGAGGAGATGAAGGGAAGGAGAGGAGAGGAGAGAAGGGAAGAGAAGAGGAGAGAGGAGAAGAGGGTGATGGAGGAGAGAAGAGGAGAAAGGAGAGGAGATGAGAAGAGGGTGGTGGAGGAGAGAAGAGGAGATAGGAGAGGAGAGAAGAAGAGAGAAGATAAGAGGATAGAGGAGGAGAGGAGAAGGTAGGAGAAGAGAGTGATGGAGGGGAGGAGAGTGGAGGAGAGAAGAGAGGAGAGAGGAGAAGAGGGTGATGGAGGGGAGGAGAGAGGAGGAGGAAAGAGAAGAGAGGAGGAGAGAAGAGAGAGAGAAGAAGAGGAGAGAGGAGAAGAGGATGATGGAGAGAGGAAGAGAGAAGAGGAGAAGAGGAGAGAGAAGAAGAGGATGATGGAGAGAGGAAGAGAGAAGAGGAGAGAGGAGGAGAGCATGATGGAGGGGGAGGAGAGAGTAGAGAAGAAGAGGGGGTGATGGAGTGGGTGAAAGAGGAGGAGAGCGTGAAGGAGGGGGGGTAACATGTAGTGCCCACTCTGCATCATTTTACTGGTTGAGTGATACATCACGCCACACACACGAACACACGCTGGCGCCCGCCGTGACGTCACGCTGCAGTAAATCCCAGCATTCTCTAGGTTGCCAGTAAAGAGGCGCTTCACGACTCAAACATTGCTAGCACAATGGCCGCCGCTGCACCGCTGGGCGTGTGTGTGTCCATCGCTGGGCGTGTGTGTGTGTGTGTGTGTGTGTGTGTGTGTGTGTGTGTGTGTGTGTTCATCGCTGGGCGTGTGTGTGTCCATCGCTGGGCGTGTGTGTGTCCATCGCTGGGCGTGTGTGTGTCCATCGCTGGGCGTGTGTGTGTCCATCGCTGGGCGTGTGTGTGTCCATCGCTGGTGTGTGTGTGTGTGTGTGTGTGTGTGTGTGTGTGTGTGTGTGTGTGTGTGTGTGTGTGTGTGTGTGTGTGTGTGTGTGTGTCTGTGTGTGTGTGTGTGTGTGTGTGTATGGCATGGGGGTGGGGTTGGGTGGGTGGGGGATCAGACAAGGTGGGGTAGCTTGAAGGGGGGCTGGCGTAAAGGGGGGTAGGATAAAGGGGGGAGTAGGGTAAGTGGGGGTAAGAGGGAGTAGGGTAAAAGGGGGGGGGGGGGGGTAGAATAAAGGAGGGGTAATAAATGACGAATCAGAGGAACATCAAATCACGGCAGATTTGGTGGAGCGAGATAAACACTGATGACGGAGGTTCTGTGATGAGGATTAGGCAGAAGGAGGGGAGGGGGTGTGAGGGGGTGGTTAAGAGAGAGAGGGGAGGGCGGGTGAGGGGGTGGTAAAGAGAGAGAGACGGGAGGGCGGGTGAGAGTGCGTGTGCAAAAGCGTAGTGTCTGTGTGGGTATTTGTATAGAGGGTTGCGTTTTTTGGGGTGCGGGGTCCTCGAGTGCATGTGGAGGCGGGAGGTGAGTGTGTGAGCCAAACAGAGGGAATGAAGGGAGGGAGGGAGGTGAGCCAGACAGAGGGAATGAGGAAGGGAGGGAGGGAGATAATGGCGGACAGAGTGCGAGAGTGAATGAATGAACTGTCCCGCTTTAAACGACGTTCAGCTTATAAAGGCTTCATGAAGCATTCATAAGGCCTTCATAAGGCCTTCATAAGGCCTTCATAAGGCCTTCATAAGGCCTTCATAAGGCCTTCATAAGGCCTTCATAAGTACTACAAAAATGTGTTACAAAGCATCCAATGACCGTTTGTCACAAATGTGTGACAATCACCAATGTCAAATGTGACATAAGCCCCTATGTTGACCTTTACATAAAGTGCTTTTTAAAGGGAGACATGTATTACATTTCAACCAGAAACACATTAAATTGAACGTGTCTTTCTTCTAGAACCATGTTACATGTTTCTCAGTACACAAACAAACAACAAAACAACAATATAACAAGTCACACTGTGGGGTGTTGGACCCAGTCAGGTCTTTATATAACAATATAACAAGTCATACTGTGGGGTGTTGAACCCAGTCAGGTCTTTATATAACAAGTCATACTGTGGGGTGTTGGACCCAGTCAGGTCTTTATATAACAAGTCATACTGTGGGGTGTTGGACCCAGTCAGGTCTTTATATAACAAGTCATACTGTGGGGTGTTGGACCCAGTCAGGTCTTTATATAACAAGTCATACTGTGGGGTGTTGGACCCAGTCAGGTCTTTATATAACAATATAACAAGTCATACTGTGGGGTGTTGAACCCAGTCAGGTCTTTATATAACAAGTCATTCTGTGGGGTGTTGGACCCAGTCAGGTCTTTATATAACAATATAATAAGTCATTTATAAGTCACAAGACGGGAATATATGGGAATTAACGGGAATATATGGGAATTAACAGAAAAATGTAGATGTTTTTTGCATTGGATATATTAACCATATGGAGACATCAACCTTTTACCTTATGCTACAGTGCCTTGCGAAAGTATTCGGCCCCCTTGACCTTTGCGACCTTTTGCCACATTTCAGGCTTCAAACATAAAGATATAAAATTGTATTTTTTTGTGAAGAATCAACAACAAGTGGGACACAATCATGAAGTGGAACGACATTTATTGGATATTTCAAACTTTTTTAACAAATCAAAAACTGAAAAATTGGGCGTGCAAAAATGTCCTTTATCCTATCACTAACACAATTGCCACAGTACAATGAATGGGCAAGATGGCGAGCCAAAAACTACGGTACACTAATAGCAAAAAAAGGTAAGTATAAATCAGAAATGTAAGTATATATGAACTAATGTATGTGATGAAAAAAGTCTGCAAAAGTTTGGACACACCTACTCATTCCAGGGTTTTCCTTTATTTATTTTTTTACTGTTTTCTACAATGTAGAATAATAGTGAAGACATCAAAACTATGAAATAACACATATGGAATCATGTAGTAACCAAAAAGGTGTTAAACAAATCAAAATATATTTTATATTTGAGATTCTTCAAAGTAGCCACCCTTTGCCTTGAAGACAGCTTTGCACATTCTTGGCAATCTCTCAACCAGTTCATGAGGTAATCACCTGGAATGCATTTCAATTAACAGGTGTGCCTTGTTTAAAGTTAAGTTGTGGAATAGATTTCCTTCTTAATGCGTTTGAGCCAATCAGTGACAAAGTAGGGGTGGTATTCAGCAGATTGCCCTATTTGGTAAAGGACAAAATCCATATTATGGCAAGAGAAACGACAGTCCATCATTACTTTAAGACATGATGGTCAGTCCATCATTACTTTAAGACATGAAGGTCAGTCCATCATTACTTTAAGACATGATGGTCAGTCCATCATTACTTTAAGACATGAAGGTCAGTCCATCATTACTTTAAGACATGAAGGTCAGTCCATCATTACTTTAAGACATGAAGGTCAGTCCATCATTACTTTAAGACATGATGGTCAGTCCATCATTACTTTAAGACATGAAGGTCAGTCCATCATTACTTTAAGACATGAAGGTCAGTCCATCATTACTTTAAGACATGATGGTCAGTCAATCCAAAAATGTCAAGAAGTTTCCTCAAGTGCAGTCGCAAAAACCATCAAGCGCTATGATGAAACTGGCTCTCATGAGGACCACTACAGGAAAGAAAGACCCAGAGTTACCTCTGCAGGATAAGTTCATTAGCAATGGACATTAGACTGGTGGAAATCTGTCCTGTCTGATGAGTCTAAAATTGAGATTTTTGGTTCCGACTGCCGTGTCTATGTGAGAAGCAGAGTAGGTGGAATGTTCTGGGATTCATCCAATGGCATTGAGGAGTATACCATCTGAGTCACCGGCTTCATCAATAAGTGCATCGACAACATCATCTCCACAGTGACCGTACTTACATGTCCCAATCAGAAGCTATGGATTACAGGCAACACTCGCACCGAGCTAAAGGCTAGAGCTGCCGCTTTCAAGGAGCGGAACACTAATCCGGACGCTTAAAAGAAATCCCGCTATGCCCTCAAACAAACCATCAAACAGACAATGCGTCAATATACAACTAAGATTGAATCCTACTACACCGGCTCTGACACTCGTCAGGATGTGGCAGGTCTTGAAAACTATTACGGACTACAAAGGGAATCCCGGCCACGAGTTGCCCAGTTTACGCAAGCTTACCAGACGAGCTAAATGTCTTTCATGTTCGCTTTGAGGCAAGCAACACTGAAGCATGCATGAGAGAACCAGCTGTTCCATACGACTGTGTGATCACGCTTTCCGTAGCTGATGTGAGCAAGACCTTTAAACAGGTCAACATTCACAAAGCCGCGAGGCCAGACAGATTACCAGGACGTGAACTCAAAGCATGCCTGGTCCAGCAGGCAAGTGTCTTCACTGACAATTTCAACCTCTCCTCTCCCTGACCGAGACTGTAATACCTACATGTTTCAAACATACTACCATAGTCCCTGTGCTCAAGAAAGCAAAGGTAACCTGCCTAAATGATTACAGCCCTGTAGCACTCACATTGGTAGCCATGAAGTGCTTTGAAAGGCTGGTCATGGCACAAATCAACACCATGGTCCCAGAAACCCTAGACCCACTCTAATTTGCGTGCCAGCCCAACAGATCCTCAGACGACGCAATCTCAATCGCTATTGGATAATCTATTGCACTACACACTGCCCTTTCCCACCTGAACAAACGGAACACCTATGTCAGAATGCTGTTAATTGACTACAGCTCAGGGTTCAACACCATAGTGCCCTCAAAGCTCATCACTAACTGCCCTTTCCCACCTGGACAAAAGGAACAACTACGCATGTGAGAAAGGACTCTGGGACTAAACACATCCCTCCACAACTGGATCCTGGACCTCCTGAGGGACTGCCCCCAGGTGGTAAGGGTAGGCTACAACACATCTGCCATGCTGATCCTCAACACTGGGGCCCCTCCTGTTCTCCCTGTTCCCCCACGACTAAATGGCCAAACACGACTCCAACACCATCATTAAGTTTGCTGACGACACAACAGTGGTAGGCCTGATCACCGACAATGATGGGACAGCCGATAAGGAGGAGGTCAGAGACCTGGCAGTGTGATGCCAAGACAACAACCTCTCCGTCAATGTGAGCAAGACAAAGAAGTTGATCGTGGACTACAGGAAAAGGTGGGCCATCATCGATTGGGCTGTGGAGCGGGTCAAGAGTTTAGATCCTTGGTGTCCACATCACATACAAACTAACATAGTCCAAACACAGACAGTTGTGAAGAGGACAACACCTTTTCCCCCTCAGGAGATTGAAAATATTTGTCATGGGTCCCCAGATCCTCAAAAAGTTCTACAGCTGCACCATCGAGAGCATCCTAACTGGTTGCATCACCGCCTGGTAAGGCAACTGCTTGGCATCTGTAAGGTGCTACAGAGGGTAGTGCGTACGGCCCAGTACATCACTGGGGCTAAGCTTCCTGACATCCAGGACCTATATACCAGGCGATGTCAGAGGAAAAGCCCAAAAAATTATCAAAGACTCCAGTCACCCAGTCATAGACTGGTCTCTCTGCTACCGCACGGCAAGCGGCAGCAGAGTGCCAAGTCTAGGACCAAATGGCTCCTTAAAAAGCTCTTGAAACTAGGGGGCTCTATTTTCATTTTTGGAAAAATAACGTTCCCAAAGTAAACGGCTATTTTATCAGGACAAGATGCTAGAATATGCATATAATTGACAGCTTAGGATAGAAAACACTCTAAAGTTTCCAAAACTGTAAAAATATTGTCTGTGAGTAAAACAAAACTGATATTGCAGGCGAAAGCCTGAGAAAAATCCAATCAGGAAGGGACTCTTATTTAGAAAGCTCTTCGTTCCTATGCGTCCCTATTGAGCAGTGAATGGGATATCAATCAGATTCCTTTTTCTATGGCTTCCCTAATGTGTCTAGTGTCACAATACATAGTTTCAGGCTTTTATTTTGAAAAATGAGCCTGAACGACAACATTGCGTCAGTGGTCAGCTGGAGGTTTTTCAGTTTCAGAGTGTTTTGTGCGTAATAGACAAATGCGGCCATTGTTTCTCTCTTTCCTACTAAGAATATAATAATATAATATAATAATTCGATAATATATATTATTGAATAGATATTTGAAAAACACCTTGAAGATTAATTATAAAAAACGTTTGCCATCTTTCTATCAATATTGTGGATCTAATTTGGAATATTTTTTGGCATTGTCGTGACCGCAGTTTCCGGTGGATTTCTCAACCAAACGTGAAGTACAAACGGAGGTTTTTCGCTATAAAAATAATCTTTATGGAACAAAATGAACATTTGCTGTCTAACTGGGAGTCTCGTGAGTGAAAACATCCAAAGCTCATCAAAGGTAAACGATTTAATTTGATTGCTTTTCTGATTTTCGTGACCAAGCTTCCTGCTGCTAGCTAGGCATAATGCTATGCTAGGCTATCGATAAACTTACACAAATGCTTGTCTTGCTTTGTCTGTAATGCATAATTTTAAAATCTGAGATGACGGGGTGATTTCAATATATTTCACTTGTAATTTCATGAATATGAATATTTTCGAGTAATACTTTTTGTCCGTTGCGGTATGCTAATTAGTGTCAGTTGATGACAATTCTCCCGGATCCGGGAGAGGGAGTTCCAAGAGGTTTTAATAGCCATAAGACTGCTGAACAATTAATAAAATGGCCACGCAGACTATTTACATAATCAAATGGCCCCCCCTTTGTTTTTACACTGCTGCTACTCTCTGTTGATTATCTTTGCATAATGATTATGATAATGATCATTTTTAAATTATTTGTTTACTTTAGTTTATTTAGTAAATATTTTCCAAACTCTATTTTATTGAACTGCATTGTTAGTTAAGGGCTTGTAGGTAACCATTTCATGGTTGTATTCGGCACTGTCACGAATATCACCGAAGGTGGCTCCCCTTCCCGTTCGGGTGGCGGTCGTCGTCGCCGGTCTACTAGCTGCTACCGATCCCTTTTTCCCCTTTTTGTTTGTTTTTGTCTAATTCGTTTCACCTGTTCCTTGTTGGGGTTTTTGGGTTGGGGTTATTTAAGTTCTATTAGCCTTGCCTGTGTTCATGCGGGCTTGTTTGCTGTTTTGTCTAGGAGTGTTCCTGTTTTTTGTTGGGATTGTCGCTGTCCAGCGTATGTACCAGTTTGTACTTGGTTGTTTTATGTTTCGGCGTTTGTTCGCTGTTACAATACGGACAATAAAGCGTTTTCCCCTCGAATCTTCTCTGCGCCTCCTCCTCCTCCTCCTGACAACCCATCTCTCTCTACTCCGAATCCTCTGCTCTCTGCGCCTCCTCCTCCTCCTCCTGACAACCCATCTCTCTCTACTCCTAATCCTCTGCTCTCTGCGCCTCCTCCTCCTCCTCCTGACAACCCATCTCTCTCTACTCCGAATCCTCTGCTCTCTGCGCCTCCTCCTCCTCCTCCTGACAACCCATCTCTCTCTACTCCGAATCCTCTGCTCTCTGCGCCTCCTCCTCCTCCTCCTGACAACCCATCACTCTTCGAGCGACAAATAAAATGTGATTTTATTTTATAATAATGTAAAGGGTAATGGATGATCTCCGCATGTGTATTTCCCAACGTGAAGCATGGAGGAGGAGGTGTGATGTTGTGGGGGGGCTTTGCTGGTGACACCAACAATGATTTACTTAGAATTCAAGGCACACTTAACCAGCATGGCTACCACAGCATTCTGCAGCAATACGCCATCTCATCTGGTTTGGGCTTAGTGGGATAATAATTTGTTTTTCAACAGAACAATGACCCAGCACACCTACAGGCTGTGTAAGGGCTATTTGACCAAGAAGGAGAGTGATGGAGGGCTGCATCAGATGACCTGGCCTATACAATCACCCAACCTCAACCCAATTAATATGGTTTGGGATGAGTTGGACCGCAGAGTGAAGGAAAAGCAGCCAACAAGTGCTCAACATTTGTGGGAACTCCTTCAGGACTGTTGGAAAAGCATTCCAGGTGAAGCTGGTTGAGGGAAGAGTGAGCAAAGCTATCATCAAGGCAAAGGGTGGTGACTTTGAAGAATCTCAAATATAAAATATATTTAAAAAAATACAGTATTCGTATTAATTCCTTTACACTTGTGTGTATAAGGTAGTTGTTATGAAATTGTTAGGTTTTATTACTTGTTAGATATTACTGAAAAATAAGCACAAGCATTTCGCTACACTTGCATCAACACCTGCTAACCATGTGTATGTGACAAATAAATTTGATTTGATTTATTTGAGGAGTTTCTCCCATTCTTCTCTGCAGATCCTCTCAAGCTCTGTCAGATTTGATGGGGAGCGTTGCGGCACAGCTATTTTAAGGTCTTTCCAGAGATGTTCGATCAGGTTCAAGTCCGGGCTCTGGCTGGGCACACAAGGATATTCAGAGACTTGTCCCGAAGCCACTCCTGCGTTGTCTTGGCTGTGTGCTTAGGGTCGTTGTCCCTTTGGAAGGTGAACCTTCACCCCCAGTGAGTGCTCTGGAGCACGCTTGGCATTCAGGCTAAAGAGTTTAATCTTTGTTTCATTCGACAAGGGAATCTTGTTCTTGATCTCATGGTTTTGAGAGTCTTTAGGTGTCTTTTGGCAAACGTTTATGTCCCGACGCAAGCACCAGTTAGCTTGGACCTAGCCTCGAACTAGGCCCTTCTCCCGGCTGGACGAAGGGATTCCATCATGTAGTTACCTCTTTTGCCTATTGGCCTGGAACCTTCGCTGCCGACACGGAGCCCCAGTGATCACGACTGGTCTACCGACGTAACCGTCCGAGGGGGTTTCTGTCCCGAAGCAAGCACCAGTTAGCCTGGAGCTAGCCTCGAGCTAGGCCCTTCTCCCGGCTAGCCAAATAATTCCATCAGATAATTCCTGGGCTTCGATACCTCTTCTGCCAATTGGCCTGGACCCTTTGCTGCTGTCAGGGAGCCCCGATCCATCACGACTGGTCTGCCGACGTAACCGTCGGAGGGGGTTTCAACAGGCTCCCCCGTTGCGACGTCCCCCTGAGGCCCATCTGCTAGCCTGCTGCTAGCCCCGGCCTGCTAGCTGTCTGAATCACCGTTCCTCCAGCTCGCCTAGCTACTCACTCGGCTACACAAGTCTCTCCCTAATGTCAATATGTCTTGTCTATTGCTGTTTTAGTGAGTCATTTTTGTCTTATTTCACTGTAGAGTCTCCAGCCCTGCTCAATGTGTCTTAGCTAGCCCTTATGTTCCACCCCCAACATATGCTGTGACCGCACCTGGCTTAAATGGTTCCTCTAGAGACAAAGCTTCTCTCATCGTCACTCAAAGCCAAGGCTTACCTTTCTTATCCTACTCCTCTGGTGATGTAGAGGTTAACTCAGGCCCTGCAGCCCCCAGCACCACTCCTATTCCCCTGGCGCTCTCATTTGTTGACTTCTGTAACCGTAAAAGCATTTGTTTCATGCATATTAATATTAGAAGCCTCCTCCCTAAGTTTGTTTTATTCACTGCTTTAGCACACTCCGCCAACCCGGATGTCCTAGCCGTGTCTGAATCCTGGCTTAGGAAGTCCACCAAAAACCCTGACATTTTCAATCGCTAACTATAACATTTTCCGACAAGATAGAACTGCCAAACGGGGCGGAGTTGCAAACTACTGCAGAGATAGCCTGCAGAGTTCTGTCATACAATCCAGGTTTGTGCCCAAACAATTCGAGCTTCTACTTTTCCACCTTTCCAGAAACAAGTCTTCACTGATGCCGCTTGCTATAGACCACCTTCTGCCCCCAGCTGTACCCTTGACACCATATGTGAATTGATCGCCCCCCATCTATCTTCAGAGCTCGTACTGTTAGGTGACCTAAACTGGGACATGCTTAACACCCTGGCCGTCCTACAAGCTAAGCTAGATGCCCTCAATCTCACACAAATCATCAAGGAACCTACCAGGTACAATCCTAAATCCGTAACCATGGGTACCCTCTTAGATATCATCCTTACCAACCTGCCCTCTATATGCAGGGGCTATTCAAACTTTTAAGGGAAGTCAGGAACCAATATACTCAGTCAGTTAGGAAAGCGAAGGCTAGCTTTTTCAAACAGAAATTTGCTTCCTGTAGCACTAATTCCAAAAAGTTTTGGGACACTGTAAAGTCCATGGAGAATAAGTGCACCTCCTCCCAGCTGCACACTGCACTGAGAATAGGAAACACTGTCACCACTGATAAATCCACGATAATCGAGAATTTCAACAAGCATTTCTCTACGGCTGGCCATGCTTTCCTCCGGGCTACCCCAACAGCCCCGCACCCCCCGCAGCTACTTGCCCAAGCCTCCCCCTGCTTCTCCTTCACCCAAATCCAGACAGCTGATGTTCTGAAATAACAGAAAAATGTGGATCCTTACAAGTCAGACGGGCTTTCTCCTCCGCTGGTAGTTTGACGCCATTTCCGGTCACAACTTGCAGACTCGTTTAAGTGTTGCTGTGCGTTTTTTGCCAAACTTACTTTGCTGTTTTTACTTTTGAATAACCGTTTATATTTTTGTTTTTTCCCTCAATTTTTTTTATTTTTTCATTCAACTTTTTCACTCCGGATGCTTTATCTGGACGTGGTTCGTCAGGACCTCCAACAGCCGACGCTAAGTAGTAACATTAACATGATGCCTTCTAATTGCAGTCGCTGTACTCATAATATACAGGAGAACGATCGCCTTAAGGCGAGGATAGCTGTGCTCCAAGCCCAGCTTCAGACAAAATCGTTACGCAAGGATAATTTCAGTGTAGGAAAGGATGAAACAGCGTCTGTGCCACCAGTAAGTACAGATAGTAACGTTAGTATAATTCCCCTCGCAAGGTCCCAGCAGTCGAACAACTTTCTCACGGTGGTGTTGCTCATTCAGCAGACAGAAACTTTCAACCGGTTTTCCCCATTAAGCAACGAGTCGGAGCCAGATGCCGAGCCTTCTCTGGTCTCTACTCCTCCCGTTACGGGGTCTGAGACGCCGAAGCTTCCCACCATTAGCTCCGACAAATTGAAAACTCTAGTCATTGTTGACTCCATTACCCGCAGTATTAGACTTAAAACGAATCATCCAGCGATCATACACTGTTTACCAGGGGGCAGGGCTACCGACGTTAAGGCTAATCTGAAGATGGTGCTGGCTAAAGCTAAAACTGGTGAGTGTAGAGAGTATAGAGATATTGTTATCCACGTCGGCACCAACGATGTTAGGATGAAACAGTCAGAGATTACCAAGCGCAACATAGCTTCAGCGTGTAAATCAGCTAGAAAGATGTGTCGGCATCGAATAATTGTCTCTGGCCCCCTCCCAGTTTGGGGGAGTGATGACCTCTACAGCAGAGTCTCACAACTCAATCGCTGGTTGAAAACTGCTTTCTGCCCCTCCCAAAAGATAGAATTTGTAGATAATTGGCCCTCTTTCTGGGACTTTCTGGGACTCTGCCTGACCTCAAGAAACTAGCTCCCTGGTATACAGAAAATAACCGAGCTCTGAAGCAAGCTTCCAGAAAATTGGAACGGAAATGGCACCACACCAAACTGGAAGTCTTCCGACTAGCTTGGAAAGACAGTACCGTGCAATATCGAAGAGCCCTCTCTGCTGCTCGATCATCCTATTTTTCCAACTTAATTGAGGAAAATAAGAACAATTTGTAGATAATTGGCCCTCTTTCTGGGACTTTCTGGGACTCTGCCTGACCTGCTGAGGAGTGATGGATTCCATCCTAGCTGGAGGGGTGCTCTGATCTTATCTACCAACATAGACAGGGCTCTAACTCCTCTAGCTCCACAATGAAATAGGGTGCAGGCCAGGCAGCAGGCTGTTAGCCAGCCTGCCAGCATAGTGGAGTCTGCGACTAGCACAGTCAGTGTAGTCAGCTCAGCTATCCCCATTGAGACCGTGTCTGTGCCTCGAACTAGGTTGGACAAAACTAAACATGACGGTGTTTGCCTTAGCAATCTCACTAGGATAAAGACCTCCTCCAATCCAGTCATTATTGAAAAAAAAATAGGGCTACTTAATGTTAGATGAGGCCTCATCTCCTGGCTACACTAGTGACCATATCCCCCGTGCATCCCGCAAAGGCGGAGGTGTTGCTAACATTTACGATAGCAAATTTCAATTTACAAAAAAAATATGACGTTTTCGTCTTTTGAGCTTCTAGTCATGAAATCTATGCAGCCTACTCAATCACTTTTTATAGCTACTGTTTACAGGCTACTGTTTACAGTTTCCTGAATTCCTTGTAGGTCATAGCAGATAATATTCTAATCTTTGTTGACTTTAATATTCACATGGAAAAGTCCACAGACCCACTCCGAAAGGCTTTCGGAGCCATCATCGACTCAGTGGGTTTTGTCCAACATGTCTCTGAATAAATGTTGTGGATCTTAATGTTTTTCCTCATAATCCTGGACTATCGGACCACCATTTTATTACGTTTGCAATTGCAACAAATAATCTGCTCCGACCCCAACCAAGGAACATCAAAAGTTGTGCTATAAATTCACAGACAACACAAAGATTCCTTGATGTCCTTCCAGACTCCCTCTGTCTACCTAAGGACGCCAGAGGACAAAAATCAGTTAACCACCTAACTGAGGAACTCAAATTAACCTTGCGCAATACCCTAGATGAAGTTGCACCCCTAAAAACTAAAAACATTTCTCACAAGAAACTAGCTCCCTGGTATACAGAAAATAACCGAGCTCTGAAGCAAGCTTCCAGAAAATTGGAACGGAAATGGCACCACACCAAACTGGAAGTCTTCCGATTAGCTTGGAAAGACAGTACCGTGCAGTATCGAAGAGCCCTCTCTGCTGCTCGATCATCCTATTTTTCCAACTTAATTGAGGAAAATAAGAACAATCCGAAATTCCTTTTTGATACTGTCGCAAAGCTAACTAAAAAGCAGCATTCCCCAAGAGAGGATGGCTTTCACTTCAGCTGTAATAAATTCATGAACTTCTTTGAGGAAAAGATCATGATTATTAGAAAGCAAATTACGGACTCCTCTTTAAATCTGCGTATTCCTTCAAAGCTCAGTTGTCCTGAGTCTGCACAACTCTGCCAGGACCTAGGATCAAGAGAGACACTCAAGTGTTTTAGTACTATATCTCTTGACACAATGATGAAAATAATCATGGCCTCTAAATCTTCAAGCTGCATACTGGACCCTATTCCAGCTAAACTACTGAAAGAGCTGCTTCCTGTGCTTGGCCCTCCTATGTTGAAGATAATGAACGGCTCTCTATCCACCGGATGTGTACCAAACTCACTAAAAGTGGCAGTAATAAAGCCTCTCTTGAAAAAGCCAAACCTTGACCCAGAAAATATAAAAAACTATCGGCCCATATCGAATCTTCCATTCCTCTCAACATTTTTAGAAAAGGCTGTTGCGCTACAACTCACTGCCTTCCTGAAGACAAACAATGTATACGAATTGCTTCAGTCTGGTTTTAGACCCCATCATAGCACTGAGACTACACTTGTGAAGGTGGTAAATTACCTTTTAGTGGCATCAGACCGAGGTTCTGCATCTGTCCTCGTGCTCCTAGACCTTAGTGCTGCTTTTGATACCATCGATCACCAAATTCTTTTGGAGAGAATCATTGCTGGGACCAGTGCTCCATGATTAAAGGGACCAGTGTTCCATGATTAAAGGGACCAGTGTTCCATTATTAAAGGGACCAGTGTTCCATTATTAAAGTGACCAGTGTTCCATTATTAAAGGGACCAGTGTTCCATGATTAAAGGGACCAGTGTTTCATTATTAAAGGGACCAGTGTTCCATTATTAAAGTGACCAGTGTTCCATTATTAAAGGGACCAGTGTTCCATGATTAAAGGGACCAGTGTTCCATTATTAAAGTGACCAATGCTCCATGATTAAAGGGACCAGTGTTCCATTATTAAAGGGACCAGTGTTCCATTATTAAAGGGACCAATGCTCCATGATTAAAGGGACCAGTGTTCCAATATTAAAGGGACCAGTGTTCCATGATTAAAGGGACCAGTGTTCCATTATTAAAGGGACCAGTGTTCCATTATTAAAGTGACCAGTGTTCCATTATTAAAGGGACCAGTGTTCCATGATTAAAGGGACCAGTGTTCCATTATTAAAGTGACCAATGCTCCATGATTAAAGGGACCAGTGTTCCATTATTAAAGTGACCAGTGTTCCATTATTAAAGGGACCAGTGTTCCATTATTAAAGGGACCAGTGCTCCATGATTAAAGGGAGCAGTGTTCCATTATTAAAGTGACCAGTGTTCCATTATTAAAGGGACCAGTGTTCCATTATTAAAGGGACCAGTGCTCCATGATTAAAGGGACCAGTGTTCCAATATTAAAGGGACCAATGCTCCATGATTAAAGGGACCAGTGTTCTATTAGTAAAGTGACCAGTGTTCCATTATTAAAGGGACCAGTGTTCCATTATTAAAGGGACCGGTGTTCCATTATTAAAGGGACCAGTGTTCCATTATTAAAGGGACCAGTGTTCCATTATTAAAGTGACCAGTATTCCGTTATTAAAGTGACCAGTGTTCCATGATTAAAGGGACCAGTGTTCCATGTCTATCTACATAGGGCAGCAGTCTCTAAGGTGCAGAGTAGAGTAACTGGGTGGTAGCCGGCTAGTGACAGTGACTAAGTTCAGGGCAGGGTACTGGGCGGAGGCCAGGCTAGTAATGGCTATTTAACAGTCTGATGGCCTTGAGATAGAAGCTTTTTTTCAGTCTCTCGGTCCCAGCTTTGATGCGCCTGCACTGACCTCTCCTTCAGGATGATGGAGGGAGAAAAAGGGGGATGAGATGAAGGGATGTAAGGGGAGGGCAGGCAAAGGATAGGAGGATGAGAGGATGGCAGGATAGGATGATAAGAGGATGAGAGGATAGGAGGATGGGAGGATTGGATGATGGGAGGATGGGAGGATGGGATGGGAGGATGGGAGGATGGGATGGGAGGATGAGATGGGAGGATGGGATGGGAGGATGGGATTGGTGGATGGGATGGGAGGATGGGATGGGAGGATGGGATGGGGGGGATGGGAGGATGGGATGAGGGGATGGGAGGATGGTAGGATGGGATGGGAGGATGGGATGGGGGATGGGAGGATGGGATGGGGGGATGGGAGGATGGTAGGATGGGATGGGAGGATGGGAGGATGGGATGGGGGGATGGGAGGATGGGAGGATGGGATGGGGGGATGGGAGGATGGGATGGGGGGATGGGAGGATGGGATGGGGGGATGGGAGGATGGGATGGGGGATGGGAGGATGGGAGGATGGGATGGGAGGATGGGATGGGAGGATGGGATGGGAGGATGAGATGGGAGGATGGGATGGGAGGATGGGAGGGTGGGATGGGAGGATAGGAGTATGGGAGTATGAGATGATAGAATGATGAGAGGATGGGAGGATGAGGGGATGGTGGGGGCAGGGTAATTGAAAGAGTGAGAGGATGATTCAACCCGTTTTTGTCCTCCTTTGTGTTGATGATGCGTTGCGGGTAGCGGGGTGTCGCCGAGGGTTCTGACGCAGAGAAGGTTTGGCATGTGTGTGTGTGTGTGTGTGCGTGTGTGTGTGTGCAGGGTTGATGATAACAGTAATAGTCTGCTGGCTAGCCACTCAGACCACCATCACTATCTACTTTCACACACTCCACTACACACCCAAGCTGTGTGTGTGTGTGTGTGTGTGTGGGTGTGTGTGTGTGTGTTCTTCTGGTTTTAGTCCCTTCATGATGAGTGTGTCCAGAGCAGAAAAAGAGAGTATGAGTCAAACACAAAGAGAAAATAAATTAATATACAGTCCAGCTCCCCTTTATCGCCCTTCACTTCATTTCACCTCCCCTCCTTCCTTCCCTCCTTTCCTCCCTTCACCTCCCCTCCTTCCCTTCCATCATCTCCCCTACTCCCTCCTTCCCTCCCTTCCCTACCTCCTTTCCTCCCTTCACCTCACCCTCCCCTCCTTTCCACCTTCCCTCCCTCCATCCACCTCCCCCCCTTCCCTCCTTCCCTCCCTCCATCCACCTTCCCTCCTTCCCTCCCTCCATCCACCTCCTCTCCTTCCCTCCATCCACCTCCCCTCCTTTCCTCCCTACATCTCCCCTCCTTCCCTCCATCCACCTCCCCTCCTTCCCTCCTTCCCTCCCTCCATCCACCTCCCCTCCTTCCCTCCTTCCCTCCTTCCCTCCCTCCATCCACCTCCCCTCCTTTCCACCTTCCCTCCCTCCATCCACCTCCCCCCCTTCCCTCCTTCCCTCCCTCCATCCACCTTCCATCCTTCCCTCCCTCCATCCACCTCCTCTCCTTCACTCCATCCACCTCCCCTCCTTTCCTCCCTACATCTCCCCTCCTTCCCTCCATCCATCTCCCCTCCTTTCCTCCCTCTACCTCCCCTCCTTCCCTTCCGTCATCTTCCCTACTCCCTCTTTCCCTCCCTTCCCTCCCTCCATTCACCTCCCTTCCTTCCCTTCATCTCCCTCCTTCCCTCCTTGCCTCCCCTCTCCTTCCCTCCTTCCCTCCCTTCTCCTGACCTCCATCCCTTCTTCCCTCCTTTCCCCCATTTACCTCCCTCCCTCCCTCCCTCCCTCCCTCCCTCCCTCCCTCCCTCCCTCCGTTAATCTCCCGTTCTTCCCTCCCATCACCTCCTTCCTTCCTTCCTTCCTTCCTTCCTTCCTTCCTTCCTTCCTTCCTTCCTTCCTTCCTTCCTTCCTTCCTTCCTTCCTCCCTACTTTCCTCCCTCACCTTCCTCCCTCCTTGCCCTCCCTTCACCTCCCTCCTTCCCTCCCATCACTTCCTTCCTTCCTTCCTTCCTTCCTTCCTTCACCTTCCCCCTGCCCTCCCTTCTTCTCCCTACTTTCCTCCCTCACCTTCCTCCCTCCTTGCCCTCCCTTCACCTCCCTCCTTCCCTCCCATCACCTCCCATCACCTCCTTCCTTCCTTCCTTCCTTCCTTCCTTCCTTCACCTTCCCCTCCCTACTTTCCTCCCTTCAACTTCCTCCCTCCTTCTTGCCCTCCCTTCACCCCCATTCTTTCCTCCCTTCACCCCCATTCTTCCCTCCCTTCACCTCCATCCTTTCCTCCCTTCCCTTCACCTCCTCCTCCCTCCTTCACTCCTTCACTCCTTCCCTCCCTTCACCTCCCTCCTTCCCTCCCTTCACCTCCATCCTTTCCTCCCTTCCCTTCACCTCCTCCCTCCTTCACTCCTTCACTCCTTCCCTCCCTTAACCTCCTCCTTCCCTCCTTCCCTCTTCACCTCCCTCCCTCCTTCCCTCCATTTACCTTCCCTCCTTCTATCCTTTCACCTTCTCTGCCTTCACCTCCCCTCCTTCTCTCCCCTTCACCTCCCCTCCCACCTCTTCCTTTGACGTCTTGCTGGAGGTCGATAAGTGCATCGAAGAATGGGATGTGGGGGGAGGTTGACCAGATGTAACTGGACCAGATGTAACTGGTCTCAAGGTAATGATTGTGTAAGGGGGATGTTTTGTACAATGTGAGCATTACATACCCAGGGGAGTAATGATTGTATAAGGGGAAATTCCACTATTATATGAATCTGATGTGACTCAGTTGTGGGGAGGAGTGCATAAGGAAGTATTGACAATGATATACAGTAAGTCATTGTTTGGTTGGTTTGTTCAAATCGCTTTAGTTTTTTCTGTAGACCTCCCCTTATGGGGCATTTATGCTCTAGCTTCGACTGCTGTTGTAAGGCATCTAGGTTTAGTAGGTAAGGAGGAGTCAGGCGCAGGACACAGAGATGAGTAATTCACGTAACTTTACTCAAAACAACAAATATTCCAAGAAGGAAAATAAGTTCACAAATACAGACCAACTTACAACGAACAAACACGCACAAAACCATGGGGAAACCAGAGGGTTAAATAAGGAACATATAATTATGGGAATGGAAACCAGGTGTGAACAATGAAGACAAAACAAATGGAAAATGAAAAGTGGATCGGTGGCGGCTAGAAAACCGGTGACGTCGACCGCCGAACGCCGCCCGAACAAGGAGAGGGACCAACTTCGGCGGAAGTCGTGACAGCTGTTTTTATCTTTTGGGATAGGAACCTGTTTAACTTTTTCTGAATTTGTCTAAGACATCAGATAGAGGTAAACCTTCGCAGGGTCATATAATTAGTATTTTTCTTTAGGAGGAACAGGATTGTGTTTCCTCAAGGTTAGCAGGCTATGCTTGAATAAATACAGGCGTTGTATTTCCTCTCGAGGAAAACCACCGACCGAAATAGGGGTTCCTCTTTTTGTTACGGTCTTGGGTCCATTCTTGGTGTGTGTAAGAAAAATGTCTCAGGATGTTAGGCTGAGGCACGACACAGTGATTATACTTATTTGGTCTCGTGGGACACTAGGTCCCATTACCGTGAGTAACTCCAGGTCTGCAGGTGAAGGGTTTGTGACGCGCTCCCGTGGGAATTTATTCAACAATAACAGTTGCCGAGCAGGGAAAGGATACTCAGAACTCAAGTTCCCCCTGGTAGCATAGCCTTAGGAGAGCCTGATGAACTACGGGTCGTCCTACCCCTGAGCTGGATGCCCCGCTGAGTGGTTTTTAGTAAAAAGGTTTCTCCTACTCAATCTGCGGCTGGTATCAGCGGGTTGCCAGATCAGGACTGGGTTGGAAGGGCAACGCCAGTAGAGAAGCAGGGGTAACCTAGGCTAGCTCATTCATCTCAGGGGAGAGGCGGCCAAGGCATATTTGGCATCCCTGGGTGGGCTTGGTAAAAAGAGCCTTGGACTAAAGGGTTGGTCTTGAAAAAGTTCACAATTAAGTAACAAAAAGAAACCATAGGATGTGTAGGAAAACCCACCCAAATTCAAGGAGGTATAAATTCGATAGGCCCATCAAGTAAGAGAATATAGCAGTAAGCGAATCATGGCCGAAGCTCTGTATTACTTCCCTTCCAGGGAAGATGGTCAACGGTGAATGAAGCTCTGTCCAACAACTTCCCCTTGGGGACACCGATCCTGTTTATCAATACGACCAGGTCAATTAGCTGAGCTAGATCAGCAATGGGAGGAGAAGCCCATTCTCCTAGCTCGGGTTCCTGAGGGAAACTCTCTCAGGTCCCTAAGAAGGGGAACGTTAGATAAGTCCTGCCGAGTTATCGGATAAGAACCTCAAGGCGGTGGGAAAGGATACCCCAGAGGTTCTGTTGATGCTCACCAAGGACGGTGTGAGGGCAACCCCGAGGCAGACGGGGTATGAAGCCAAAAGGGATAAAATGTATCTGGACAACTATCTGGATAATACCCCGGGGGTTAAGGCCGTGAGAGGCATAGAAGGATGGTCCTGCAGCAGCTCAGGTTACCAAGCCCGGGAACCCAGCCGTGTAAAGAGGTACGTAGAAGGGCTAATCCCCACTGTGAAGGGGGATCCCAAAAGGTGGGAACTGTCGGGCAAGACACTACGCAAGAATCCTGTTCAAAGACTACAGCTCAGCCTGGCAGTTTCATTAAATAGTACCCGCAAAACACCAGTCTTAACGTCATCAGTGAAGAGGCGACTCCGGGATGCTGGCCTTCTAGGCAGAGTTCCTCTGTCCAGTCTCAACGTCATCAGTGAAGAGGTGACTCCGGGATGCTGGCCTTCTAGGCAGAGTTCCTCTGTCCAGTCTCAACGTCATCAGTGAAGAGGTGACTCCGGGATGCTGGCCTTCTAGGCAGAGTTCCTCTGTCCAGTGTCTGTGTTCTTTTGCCCATCTTAATCTTTTCTTTTTATTGGCCAGTCTGAGATATGGCTTTTTCTTTGCAACTCTGTCTAGAAGGCCAGCATCTCGGAGTCGCCTCTACACTGTTGACATTGAGACTGGTGTTTGGCACTTACTATTTAATGAAGCTGCCAGTTGAGGACTTGTGAGGCATCTGTTTTGCAAACTAGACACTCTAATGTACTTGTCCTCTTGCTCAGTTGTGCACCGGGGCCTCCCACTCCTCTTTCTATTCTGGTTGGAGACAGTTTGCGCTGTTCTGTGAAGGGAATAGTACACAGCTTTGTACGAGATCTTCAGTTTCTTGGCAATTTCTCACATGGAATAGCCTTCATTTCTCAGAACAATAATAGACTTATGAGTTTCAGAAGAAAGTTCTTTGTTTCAGGCCATTTTGAGCCTGTAATCAAACCCACAAATGCTGATGCTCCAGATACTCAACTAGTCTAAAGAAGGCCAGTTTTGTTGTTTCTTTAACCAGAACAACAGTTTTCAGCTCTGCTAACATAATTGCAAAAGGGTTTTCTAATGATCAATTAGTCTTTTAAAATGATAAACTTGGATTAGCTAAGACAACGTGTCATTGGAACACAGGAGTGATGGTTGCTGATAATTGGCCTCTGTACGCCTATGTAGATATTCCATTAAAACATCTGCCATTTCCAGCTTCCAGCCACTGTTTTTCTGGTCAATTTGATGTTATTTTAATTGACTTTCTGTGCTTTTCTTTCAAAAACAAGGACATGTCTAAGTGACCCCAAACCTTTGAACGATAGTGTGTGTGTATATATATATACATACAGTACCACCCAATCAGAAGGAGGTGTTCTGATATCAACCAGTACATTTTGGACCTGTTGTTTACACCAATCAGAAGGAGGTGTTCTGATATCAATCAGTACATTTTGGACCTGTTGTTTCTGATGTTTCCCCCAATCAGAAGGAGGTGTTCTGATATCAACCAGTACATTTTGGACCTGTTGTTTACACCAATCAGAAGGAGGTGTTCTGATATCAACCAGTACATTTTGGACCTGTTGTTTACACCAATCAGAAGGAGGTGTTCTGATATCAACCAGTACATTTTGGACCTGTTGATTCTGATGTTTCCCCCAATCAGAAGGAGGTGTTCTGATATCAACCAGTACATTTTGGACCTGTTGTTTACACCAATCAGAAGGAGGTGTTCTGATATCAATCAGTACATTTTGGACCTGTTGTATCCCCCAATCAGAAGGAGGTGTTCTGATATCAACCAGTATATTTTGGACCTGTTGTTTCCCCCAATCAGAAGGAGGTGTTCTGATATCAACCAGTACATTTTGGACCTGTTGTTTACACCAATCAGAAGGAGGTGTTCTGATATCGATCAGTACATTTTGGACCTGTTGTTTACACCAATCAGAAGGTGTTCTGATATCAATCAGTACATTTTGGACCTGTTGTTTCTGATGTTTCCCCCAATCAGAAGGAGGTGTTCTGATATCAACCAGTACATTTTGGACCTGTTGTTTACACCAATCAGAAGGAGGTGTTCTGATATCAATCAGTACATTTTGGACCTGTTGTTTCTGATGTTTCCCCCAATCAGAAGGAGGTGTTCTGATATCAACCAGTACATTTTGGACCTGTTGTTTACACCAATCAGAAGGAGGTGTTCTGATATCAACCAGTACATTTTGGACCTGTTGTTTACACCAATCAGAAGGAGGTGTTCTGATATCAATCAGTACATTTTGGACCTGTTGTTTCTGATGTTTCCCCCAATCAGAAGGAGGTGTTCTGATATCAACCAGTACATTTTGGACCTGTTGTTTACACCAATCAGAAGGAGGTGTTCTGATATCAATCAGTACATTTTGGACCTGTTGTTTCTGATGTTTCCCCCAATCAGAAGGAGGTGTTCTGATATCAACCAGTACATTTTGGACCTGTTGTTTACACCAATCAGAAGGAGGTGTTCTGATATCAACCAGTACATTTTGGACCTGTTGTTTACACCAATCAGAAGGAGGTGTTCTGATATCAATCAGTACATTTTGGACCTGTTGTTTACACCAATCAGAAGGAGGTGTTCTGATATCGATCAGTACATTTTGGACCTGTTGTTTCCCCCAATCAGAAGGAGGTGTTCTGATATCGATCAGTACATTTTGGACCTGTTGTTTCTGATGTTTCCCCCAATCAGAAGGAGGTGTTTTGATATCAACCAGTACATTTTGGACCTGTTGTTTACACCAATCAGAAGGAGGTGTTCTGATATCGATCAGTACATTTTGGACCTGTTGTTTACACCAATCAGAAGGAGGTGTTTTGATATCAATCAGTAAATTTTGGACCTGTTGTTTCTGATGTTTACACCAATCAGAAGGAGGTGTTTTGATATCAACCAGTACATTTTGGACCTGTTGTTTACACCAATCAGAAGGAGGTGTTCTGATATCGATCAGTACATTTTGGATCTGATGTTTACACCAATCAGAAGGAGGTGTTTTGATATCAACCAGTACATTTTGGATCTGATGTTTCCTCTCTTAGATCTCTCATTTTCCTGTTAGAAGTTTCCCTTTATCTCTCTCTCCCTCCCTGGCATTTTTCTGTTTTCTGACTCCTTACAAATAGCTTGTGTGTCTGTGTGTTTTTCTGTTGGTGTTGTGTGTTTCTCTGTGTGTTTTTCTGTACATCTGTTGTCTTTCATGTTGTGACGTGCAGACTGGCTGATACATGTTTTCTCGTTCACTTCACATGATTGATACAGCCGTTCAAAGTCTTCCTTCAAACAGGGAAGTGTGTGTCTGTCTGTGTCTATCTGTCTATATGGTTGTTCGTGTGTACAGTATGTATGTTTGTGTGTGTCAACCTCATATTCATTATTCCCCGGCACCAGTGTCTAAATATTGTATGTGATGTGTTCTATGACCTGTTGTTAAATATAAATATAGAAATAGATGAGATGAAAGGTCATAAAAAAGACTTTGTCACATGATAGGTGATGATATGTCACATGATAGGTGATGATATGTCACATGATAGGATTCAAAACCTGCGATGAGTTTCCAGCCCAACGGAGGTTGTTTTCTTGTCAGCCAACCTGAAAACTTTTAAACTTCATATTTTATTTTTTACAAAACATAGTTGTGCTGTTTTCACATGTGTACTGGTGTTACGTTGGACATAATGAACAGTAAGTGATGGAATTGAAAACACAAACTTTTTTTTTCTGAATGCTTGTGTGTGTTAGTATTTGTGTATGTGCGTGTGTTAGATTACGTGTATGTGTTAGATTATGTGTGTGAGTGTGTACGTGTGCTAGATTATGTGTGTGTGTGTGTGTGCGAAATTGCAAACAGGTGACTCATCTCTCTGCAGATGGCCATTTCACTGCATTTTCCCTCTCAATATTCTTTCTCAACGGTCTCCTCTGCTATAGCCACACATTTTTCACACTAGTGCTTTTTAAAATCTTAAATTATTGTTCATGGTACCTTCATGTGTGAAATATCTCAGATGATTAATTCATAGATCTTATAGATGTAATGCAACATATTATATTGATATTCTTTATAAAACCAACACATTGGAAATATTTCCTCATGCTATAGTGTTTGGTTAGACTTTGGTCTCATCCCAAAAGGCCCAGACCTGATATTACTGTTGTATATATATTTATTTAAAAATGTTTACGTCAACAAATGTATCATTTGTACAGTTCTTAATAAAATATGTATTTATTTGTCATATTTGACATGCGGTGCTAGTTTTTTCTCTGAGCTGGCGAATATATATAATTTTTGCAAGACAAATGTTTGTGTCTCTGCCATGAGACCATGTGTGTGTTATTGAAACCAAACAAATCACTTTCAGAAGTTCTTTAAACAAAATAAAGAAAATTTACCAACATTTCTGAAAACTGATATATTAATATTTCTACATTTGTTTTTTCATTTTCATCTACTCTGCACTCCTCTGCACTCCTCCTAGTTATCACTCTCTCTCGCCCTCATTCTCCCTCTCCCTCATTCTCCCTCTCCCTCATTCTCCCTCATTCTCCCTCTCCCTCATTCTCCCTCATTCTCCCTTTCCCTCATTCTCCCTCTCCCCCATTCTCCCTTTTCCTCATTCTCCCCCATTCTCCCTTTCCCTCATTCTCCCTCATTCTCCCTTTCCCTCATTCTCCCTCTCCCTCATTCTCCCTCTCCCTCATTCTCCCTCATTCTCCCTTTCCCTCATTCTCCCTCTCCCTCATTCTCCCTCATTCTCCCTTTCCCTCATTCTCCCTCACCCTCTCTCTCTCTCGTCCTCTCTCTCTCTCTCTCTCACCCTCTCTCTCACACACACACACACACACACACACACACACACACACACACACACACACACACACACACACACACACACACACACACACACACAGACAGAAAGGTTATATAATCAACCAAAATGTCACGTTACGTTCTGATTGGCATGATTGACGTCACTCATCAAAGAGTGTGAGTGTGTGTGTTTGTGTGTGTGTGTGTGAGAGAGGGAGGGAGAGAGAGAGAGAGAGAGAGAGAGGGAGAGAGTGAGAGAGAGAGAGAGAGGAAGAGACAGAGAGAGGAAGAGAGAGAGAGAGGAAGAGAGAGGTAGAGAGAGGGAGAGAGAGGGGGAGAGGGAGAGGGAGAGAGAGAGAGAGAGGGAGGGAGGGGGAGGAAGAGACAGAGGTAGAGAGGGGAAGAGAGATGCTTTGAAGTGGAACGAGGGAACGGAAAAGCTGAATATGACGTTTAATTTCCTTTCTTTCCTTCACCCCCCTTTCACTCAACGTCACGTCAATCTGTCTTTCTGACATCTCTCCTCTCCGTCTCTCCTTCTTCCTCTCTACCACTCTTTTCCCTCTCTACCCTCCACCGATACTCTTTTCCCTCTCTACCCTCTCCTTCTTCCTCTCTACCACTCTTTTCCCTCTCCACCCTCTCCTTCTTCCTCTCTACCACTCTTTTCCCTCTCTACCCTCCACCGATACTCTTTTCCCTCTCTACCCTCTCCTTCTTCCTCTCTACCACTCTTTTCCCTCTCTACCCTCTCCTTCTTCCTCTCCACCCTCTCCTTCTTCCTCTCTACCACTCTTTTCCCTCTCTACCCTCTCCTTCTTCCTCTCTACCCTCTCCTTCTTCCTCTCTACCACTCTTTTCCCTCTCTACCCTCTCCTTCTTCCTCTCTACCCTCTCCACCACTCTTTTCCCTCTCTACCCTCTCCTTCTTCCTCTCTACCCGATGAAGGCGGATTGCGATGGATTGAGACACATCCAATGAAAAAACAAACAGATACTCTCTCTAGCTTAAACTGACAGATTTTCATGGGGATTTTTGTATTATGCTAATTTGATTTCCACATCGACCTTAGGCTGTTAATAGAAAAGCAACCAAATGAGATATTCTGTGTTCACAACCTTAAACCGCATCAGGGGATGATTTTTCAGTTCTGGGAAATAAATGAGAAATGTAATTGCCCTTTAATTCAGTGCTGTTGTTTGGTTAGCGGTGCTTCCATAGGGCACGTGATGAGTTTGCAACATTTTAATTCGTTTGTAGTAGT
This sequence comes from Oncorhynchus clarkii lewisi, assembly GCF_045791955.1. Classification (NCBI taxonomy): domain Eukaryota; kingdom Metazoa; phylum Chordata; class Actinopteri; order Salmoniformes; family Salmonidae; genus Oncorhynchus; species Oncorhynchus clarkii. The sequence goes on along the minus strand of NC_092175.1, from coordinate 46,907,781 downwards.
TAATAAGTGTCGAGTTAGATTACATAGCTACCTCAATAATTATTTACAAGTAATTTTGGTGACTTAACATTTTGCTAGCTAGCCAGACGCAGTTGAATAAAAACCCACCTAGATACAGCCTCGTCTCATAGTCAAGTCATGATATCTGTAAATGAGAGAGGAAAATAACAATACGATACTGTCACGCTCGTTAGAATAAGTGGACCAAAGCGCAGCATGATCTGGGTTCCACATCTTCTTTATCAATAGTGCTAACAGGCAACTATACATAGACCAGATCCCACCAAGCACAAAGGGGAAATCAGGAGGATTTCAGGAGGTTCCGGACTGTGGACCGGCGTTGGAGGTTCCGGACTGTGGACCGTCGTTGGAGGTTCCGGACTGTGGACCGTCGTTGGAGGTTCCGGACTGTGGACCGTCGTTGGAGGTTTTGAACTGTGGACCGTCGTTGGAGGTTCCGGACTGTGGACCGTCGTTGGAGGTTCCGGACTGTGGACCGTCGTTGGAGGTTCTGGACTGTGGACCGTCGCCGGAGGTTCCGGACTGTGGACCGTCGCCGGAGGTTCCGGACTGTGGACCGTCGCCGGAGGTTCCGGACTGTGGACCGTCGCCGGAGGTTCCGGACTGTGGACCGTCGCCGGAGGTTCCGGACTGTGGACCGTCGCCGGAGGTTCCGGACTGTGGACCGTCGCCGGAGGTTCCGGACTGTGGACCGTCGCCGGAGGTTCCGGACTGTGGACCGTCGTTGGAGGTTCCGGACTGTGGACCGTCGTTGGAGGTTCCGGCCTGTGGACCGTCGTTGGAGGTTCCGGACTGTGGACCGTCGCCGGAGGTTCCGGACTGTGGACCGTCGCCGGAGGTTCCGGACTGTGGACCGTCGCCGGAGGTTCCGGACTGTGAAATGTCGCCGGAGGTTCCGGACTGTAGACCGTCGCCGGAGGTTCCGGACTGTGGACCGTCGTTGGAGGTTCCGGACTGTGGACCGTCGCCGGAGGTTCCGGACTGTGAAATGTCGCCAGAGCCGTCACTGAGGCGGCACAACCCGTCCTGGACAGATACCGACTTTAGCACGACAAGTGCGAGAAGCTGGCATAGGACACACCGGACTGTGAATACGCACTGGAGACACAGTGGGTATCACCGCAAAACATGGTGCCGGTCACACACTCCCCACGGTGAGTACGGGGAGTTGGTTCTGGTTCACTCCTCCGCCGACTGCTCCATGTGCCTCCCCCCAAAAACAATTATTGGAGTTTCTGTGGCCTTCCTCCCTGACTTTGTCGCTGTCCCTCCTTCGCTGCTTCCGCCTGCTTCCATGGCAGGCTTTTCTCTCCTGCTATTATGTCGTCCCAAGTCCAGGATGTTCTCTCCCTAATCTCCTCCAAAGACCAGGATGCCATTACCTCCTGGGCACGCTGCTTGGTCCTTTGTAGGTTGGATCTTCTGTCTCGATCATCATAATAAGTGGACCAAAGTGCAGCGTGATCTGGGTTCCACATCTTCTTTATTTCTAGGTGAAACTCACAGCAAAAAAAAATCTATAATCTCAAACCGAACCGTGACGCTAACAATAGTGCTAAAAGGCAACTATACATAGACCAGATCCCACCAAGCACAAAGGGAAAATGGCTGCCTAAATATGATCCCCAATCAGAGACAACGACAAACAGCTGCCTCTGATTGGGACCCATACCTGGCCAACATAGAAACATAAATCACCTAGATGACACACCTCTAGTCACACCTCGAACTAACCAACATAGAGAATAAAAAGCTCTCAATGGTCAGGGCGTGACAGATATCAAATGAAGTTGCCAGGAGTAGTGGGTTAAGGTGCTCTGTGACATTTTACAGACACGTTTGTTAAATAAAAAATAAGAAAAAAATATAAAGTAGTAAAATAAACTAATTGGGACTGGAATTTAGTAAAATAAAAATGTAAATGTGTTAATAAATGTTGAAGTTTGAAAGAATGGGAAAATGTACAGTGGAAGATATTTATTAAAGGGGATTAGTGTCATGCAGTTAAAGGGATAGCAACGTTATAATGCTGTTTGCATTAAAGGATGATGCATATAAACTAAGTTTGTTGAGCCTATAGGAACAAGGCCCTAGGGCCTGTAGGAGGTTGATAATGAAAGGTTATAATAATGAAATGTTGTAATGATGGATATCTACGAGATAATGTGAATAAAACGTCAGGTGAGAGTAGGATTGTAATGGAGCTAAGTGGGGAACGGTAATGTTTAAAAATGTGTCTTTTAAAAGTTGAGGTTAATAAAGTACATGAAGAATGCTAGCTTGGAAATCCCCTGGTCAGAGCGGCTAGGAGGCAACATTCTGTTCAGAGCAGCCAGGAGGGGACATTCTGGTCAGAGCAGCCAGGAGGGGACATCCTGGTCATAGAGGTCAGGAGGGGACATCCTGGTCATAGAGGTCAGGAGGGGACATCCTGGTCATAGAGGTCATGAGGGGACATCCTGGTCATAGAGGTCAGGAAGGGACATCCTGGTCATAGAGGTCAGGAGGGGACATCCTGGTCATAGAGGCCAGGAGGGGACATCCTGGTCAGAACAGCCAGGAGGGGACATCCTGGTCATAGAGGTCAGGAGGGGACATCCTGGTCATAGAGGCCAGGAGGGGACATCCTGGTCATAGAGGTCAAGAGGGGACATCCTGGTCAGAGCAGCCAGGAGGGGACATCCTGGTCAGAGAGGTCAGGAGGGGACATCCTGGTCATAGAGGTCAGGAGGGGACATCCTGGTAATAGAGGCCAGGAGGGGACATCCTGGTCATAGAGGTCAAGAGGGGACATCCTGGTCAGAGCAGCCAGGAGGGGACATCCTGGTCAGAGAGGTCAGGAGGGGACATCCTGGTCAGAGCAGCCAGGAGGGGACATCCTGTTCAGAGAGGTCAGGAGGGGACATCCTGGTCATAGAGGTCAGGAGGGGACATCCTGTTCATAGAGGTCAGGAGGGGACATCCTGGTCGTAGAGGTCAGGAGGGGACATCCTGGTCGGAGCAGCCAGGAAGGGACATCCTGGTCAGAGCGGCCAGGAAGGGACATCCTGCCAAGGCTGGCATCCTGTGTAGGTTAACATCCTGCCTCCGCATTAGGTGTTAACTACTGAATGCGTCATTGGAGCAGGTGCTAGTCACGATGAGTTAGCAGAAAGAAGCATGAAGGGTTTAAAAGAGTCATGATTTTTGGGAGAGTGGTACTCTCTTTGAGCTTGCTAGAAGAACCTGTTGACTACTGGAAGAAGATTTTGGCGGTAGGTTTTCAGCTTAAAATATATATATTTTTGTTATACTTTCTAAAAACCTCTGAAGGATCGGCCCCCTTTTTTAAAAATGTTTGCCTAAAATGACATACCCAAATCTAACTGCTTGTAGCTCAGGTCCTGAAGCAAGGATATGCATATTCTTGGTAACATTTTAAAGGAAACACTTTGAAGATTGTGAAAATGTGAAAGGAATATAGGAGAATATAACACATTAGATCTGGTAAAAGATAATACAAAGAAAAAACAATCATTTGTTTGTAGAGTTTGTACCATGTTTGAAATGCAAGAGAAAGGCCATAATGTATTATTCCAGGCCAGGTGCAATTTAGATTTTGGCCACTAGATGGCAGCAGTGTATGTGCAAAGTGTTAGACTGATCCAATGAACAATTGTATTTCTGTTAATTTTGTATCAAGACTGCCCAAACGTGCCTAATTTGTTTATTAATAACTTTTCATGTTCATAACTGTGCACTCTCCTCAAACAATAGCATGGTATTCTTTCACTGTAATAGCTACTGTAAATTGGACAATGCAGTTAGATTAACAAGAATTTAATTAAGCTTTCTGCCAAGATCAGATATGTCTATGTCCTGGGAAATGTTCTTGTTACTTACAACCTCATGCTAATCCCATTAGCCTACGTTAGCTCAACCGTCCCGCAGGAGACCCACCAGTTGTTAGAGTTTTTGACGCCATCTGAAAGACTGATCATCCTGAGGGCAGAGCCAAAAACTGTTTATAGAAGGTAACAACCCATTTATCTTGTTATTTAATATTGTGCTTTTTATAAAATTGTAATAGACAAAAAAAACAACATTTTATTGGCACACAGGGTTCTAGTTAAAACCTCTTGCTCCTACTTGAGACGCAGATGTCTCAAGTAGACACCTGGAAATGCAAATGCGCTACGCTAAATGCTAAATGTACTCGTTAAAACTCAAACGTTCATCAAAATGCACATGCAGGGTATTGAATTAAAGCTACACTCGTTGTGAACCTAGCCAACAAGTCAGATTTTTAAAATGCTTTTCGGCGAAAGCATGAGAAGCTATTATCTGATAGCATGCAACACCCCAAAATGCCTGAATGCGACGTAAACAAAGATTTAGCGTAGCCGGCGCTACACAAAACGCAGAAATAAAATATAAAACATTCATTACCTTTGACGAGCTTCTTTCTTGGCACTCCTATATGCCCCATAAACATCACTATTGGGTCTTTTTTTCGTTTAAATCGGTCCATATATACCCAAAATAGCTTTCTATGGAAGCTGTGTAATTCAGAAAAAAACGTTGTTTTAAAACGCAGCGTCATTTTTTAAAATTAAAAAAGTCGACGATAAACTTTCACAAAACACTTCGAAATACTTTTGTAATCCAACTTTAGGTATTAGTAAACGTTTATAATCTATCAAAATGATTACAGGGCGATGTGTATTCAATAGCTCCTCGTCTTCAAATCAATGGCTGAAAATGTGCACTTCACAACATCCTGGCGGAGACCGGAAGAAATTGAATCCAGTTAGTTGGATTTACCAACAAAAAACTCCCTGGAAAATGACGACAATGGCGACATCGTGTGGAATCTGTAGGAATTGCATGCAGGTCCATAATTAATTTTGTGCCCTTTTAACAACCCATGAAAGTGACGCATGGAAATTATTTTTAGCTTTCAGAGAGCAGTTTTTCTTGCGCTTTTCGATGAAACACACGATCTGTTATAGTCACAGCCGTGATTTAACCAGTTTTAGAAACTTCAGAGTGTTTTCTATCCACACATACTAATCATATGCATATACTATATTCCTGGCATGAGTAGCAGGACGCTGAAAAGTTGCGCGATTTTTAACAGAATGTTCGAAAAAGGAGGGGGTAGGATGAAGAGGTTTAAGGATGCTGAAGGTGGTCTGTCAATTTAATTTACTGTCAAATTTTACTCATCATTGATTTGTGATATTATTTTCTGATTGCTTGATTTTGATTTTTTTTTATAACTGCCGCTATTGTTCTGAAACCCCTATGTCATCAAAGAGTCATACAAGTGCATGTAGTTTTACTCTGGGTTTCTGAAACATGATTAATTGAGGATTTTTAGCATCTGGTTAGTTAGTCTATCGGGGACCCGAGTTGCTGGTATAAAGGAACCTAACCAGAGACCTACCATAGTAACTGAGTGCATTGGTAGGAGTCTTAGTGAGGGGTGTCTCTGGGCTAAAGCCAACCCAGAGGAGGGTGACACGCTCATGGTGTGCCAAGGTTGAAACTCTGTCCCGGACAATCCTGAGAAGGCGCCGGGTTTATAAGGTTCAGGCTGAGGGAGCTTAGGCACTCGACCCAATTCACTGTAAGGCCCTTACTGTTGAGCTTTGAGGAACAGCCTCTAGCTCTAAACGAGTTCAGTGGTAAGGCAGAGCAGCATCTATCAGATCAGTAGGGGTTAAAAATGAGGAATAACTGACCTGCCGTTGGATAGGCAGGGTGAGGTGAATTGTTAATCCTGGGGAAATGAGGAATAACTGACCTGCCGTTGGATAGGCAGGGTGAGGTGAATTGTTAATCCTGGGGAAATGAGGAATAACTGACCTGCCGTTGGATAGGCAGGGTGAGGTGAATTGTTAATCCTGGGGAAATGGTATTTCAGTGTTTGACAAAGTTTCCCCAATTAGAGGTTCTGGTGCAACAGACATGTCCTCATCCAGATGGTGTGATCAAGGCATTTCCCAACAGACATGTCCTCATCCAGATGGTGTGATCAAGGCATTTCCCAACAGACATGTCCTCATCCAGATGGTGTGACCAAGGCATTTCCCAACAGACATGTCCTCATCCAGATGGTGTGACCAAGGCATTTCCCAACAGACATGAATTTAGGTCCAAGATGGCGTAGCAGTAGGACGTGTTGTAGTGTCCCTTGTATATATCGTTTGTTTTCGTTTCGTTTTCGTTTTTTTTCTTCACATATCTTTAAAACTTTTTGCTGAACCTCAACTTCTTCTAAATACTCTCCTGCAACCCGCCTCACCCAACGTAGCTTTTTTCCTAAAGTATTTATATTTACTTCGGATCTGGAACCCCTCAACTGAAGCTAGCCAACTAGCCAACTAACTACCAGCTTCAGCAAAACATTGCTAGCGGTCTTCAGCTAACCGGTCAGCTAACCGGTCATCAGCTAACCTTTAGCTCGGAAAGCTCTCGCCAGTTCGAACAACGCGACTCTAACCAGAGCATAACGGACCTATCTATTATTTTATTTTTATTTTTCACCCCCGGATTCCCATCGCAAACGGAACATTTTGAGCTCCTGGGCTACAATATCCAGACCCACGACCGGTCCATTGATGTCACCGCATGAAGAGGAATAAACAGACTCCCCCCATCGCGACGTCCCCAAAGGCTAACTCTCTAGCCCTTGCTATCTCCTTGCTTGCAAATTCGGCCTGCTAACTGCTAGCTTGTTTAGCCCGGTCCGCTAACTGCTACCGTGTTTAGCACCGTCTACTAACTGTTAGCTTGTTAGCACAGGCCTGCTAACCATCTGAATCGCCGCGTCCCAAACACTCACTGAACCCATATTTACTTTCTATCCCTTTTCGATTTTTAATTTGTTTATACCTTCCGGTAACCTGCCTCACCCAATGTGATACGGAACCGCTATTATCTTTACATTTTTAGAACACACTCAAGAACCTTCAGAAGCTAACCAGCTAACTGGCTACAAGCTATTTAGTCATTGTTAGTTTTCTAACCTGGATAACACTCGCCAGTCCAGCTTCCCTGCCCCATCCACCGCTGCCCCTTGGACACTGATCACTTGGCTACATAGCTGATGCATGCTGGACTGTCCATTAATTCACGGTAATCCATTCTGCTTGTTTATGTTTTATCTGTCGGCCCCAGCCGCACTTAGGCTCTGTGTGTAGTTAATCCGACCCTCTCTGCCTAATCAATCGCCATTCTACCTGCTGTTGTTGTGCTAGCTGATTAGCTGTTGTTGTCTCACCTACTGTTTTAGCTAGCTCTCCCAATTCAACACCTGTGATTACTGTATGCCTTGCTGTATGTCTCTCCCAAATGTCAATATGCCTTGTATACTGTTGTGCAGGTTAGTTATCATTGTTTTAGTTTACAATGGAGCCCCTAGTTCCACTCTTTATACCCCTGATACCTCCTTTGTCCCACCCCCCACACATGCGGTGACCTCACCCATTACAACCAGCATGTCCAGAGATACAACCTCTCTCATCATCACCCAGTGCCTGGGCTTACCTCCGTGTTTGCGCATTATGCCCTGAATATGTTCTACCATGCCCAGAAACCTGCTCCTCTTATTCTCTGTCCCCAACGCCCTAGGCGACCAGTTTTGATAGCCTTCAGCCGCACCCTCATACTACTCCTTCTCTGTTCCGCGGGTGATGTGGAGGTAAACCCAGGCCCTGCATGTCCCCAGGCACCCTCATTTGTTGACTTCTGTGATCGAAAAAGCCTTGGTTTCATGCATGTCAACATCAGAAGCCTCCTCCCTAAGTGTGTCTTACTCACTGCTCTAGCACACTCTGCTAACCCTGATGTCCTTGCCGTGTCTGAATCCTGGCTCAGGAAGGCCACCAAAAATTCTGAGATTTCCATACCCAACTATAACATCTTCCGTCAAGATAGAACTGCCAAAGGGGGAGGAGTTGCAGTCTACTGCAGAGATAGCCTGCAAAGTAATGTCATACTCTCCAGGTCCATACCCAAACAGTTCGAACTACTAATTTTGAAAATTACTCTCTCCAGAAATAAGTCTCTCACTGTTGCCGCCTGCTACCGACCCCCCTCAGCTCCCAGCTGTGCCCTGGACACCATTTGTGAATTGATCGCCCCCCATCTAGCTTCAGAGTTTGTTCTGTTAGGTGACCTAAACTGGGATATGCTTAACACCCCGGCAGTCCTACAATCTAAGCTAGATGCCCTCAATCTCACTCAAATCATCAAGGAACCCACCAGGTACAACCCTAACTCTGTAAACAAGGGCACCCTCATTGACGTCATCCTGACCAACTGGCCCTCCAAATACACCTCCGCTGTCTACAACCAGGATCTCAGCGATCACTGCCTCATTGCCTGTATCCGCTACGGAGCCGCATTCAAACGACCACCCCTCATCACTGTCAAACGCTCCCTAAAACACTTCTGTGAGCAGGCCTTTCTAATCGACCTGGCCCGGGTATCCTGGAAGGACATTGACCTCATCCCGTCAGTTGAGGATGCCTGGTCTTTCTTTAAGAGTAACTTCCTCACCATTTTAGATAAGCATGCTCCGTTCAAAAAATGCAGAACTAAGAACAGATATAGCCCCTGGTTCACTCCAGACCTGACTGCCCTCGACCAGCACAAAAACATCCTGTGGCGGACTGCGCTAACATCGAATAGTCCCCGCGATATGCAACTGTTCAGGGAAGTCAGGAACCAATACACACAGTCAGTCAGGAAAGCTAAAGCCAACTTCTTCAGGCAGAAGTTTGCATCCTGTAGCTCCAACTCCAAAAAGTTCTGGGACACTGTGAAGTCCATGGAGAACAAAAGCACCTCCTCCCAGCTGCCCACTGCACTGAGACTAGGTAACATGGTCACCACCGATAAATCCATGATTATCGAAAACTTCAACAAGCATTTCTCAACGGCTGGCCATGCCTTCCGCCTGGCTACTCCAACCTCGGACAACAGCCCCCCCCCCCCCCCCGCAGCTACTCGCCCAAGTCTCTCCAGGTTCTCCTTTACCCAAATCCAGATAGCAGATGTCCTGAAAGAGCTGCAAAACCTGGACCCGTACAAATCAGCTGGGCTGGACAATCTGGACCCTCTATTCCTGAAACTATCCGCCGCCATTGTCGCAACCCCTATTACCAGCCTGTTCAACCTCTCTTTCATATCGTCTGAGATCCCCAAGGATTGGAAAGCTGCCGCAGTCATCCCCCTCTTCAAAGGGGGCGACACCCTGGACCCAAACTGTTACAGACCTATATCCATCCTGCCCTGCCTATCTAAGGTCTTCGAAAGCCAAGTCAACAAACAGGTCACTGACCATCTTGAATCCCACCGTACCTTCTCCGCTGTGCAATCTGGTTTCCGAGCCGGTCACGGGTGTACCTCAGCCACGCTCAAGGTACTAAACGATATCATAACCGCCATCGATAAAAGACAGTACTGTGCAGCCGTCTTCATAGACCTTGCCAAGGCTTTCGACTCTGTCAATCACCGTATTCTTATCGGCAGACTCAGTAGCCTCGGTTTTTCGGATGACTGCCTTGCCTGGTTTACCAATTACTTTGCAGACAGAGTTCAGTGTGTCAAATCGGAGGGCATGCTGTCCGGTCCTCTGGCAGTCTCTATGGGGGTGCCACAGGGTTCAATTCTCGGGCCGACTCTTTTCTCTGTATATATCAATGATGTTTCTCATGCTGCGGGCGATTCCCTGATCCACCTCTACGCAGACGACACCATTCTATATACTTCCGGCCCGTCCTTGGACACTGTGCTATCTAACCTCCAAACGAGCTTCAATGCCAT